>NW_022437288.1:0-633 GCF_009761245.1 Sapajus apella
TTAGTTTTTTTCTTGTAAATCTGTTTTAGTTCTTTGTAAATTTTGGATATCAGCCCTTTGTCAGATGGGTAAACTGCAAAAATTTTTTCCCAATCTGTTGGTTGCCGATTCACTCTAATGATTGTTTCTTTTGCCGTGCAGAAGCTGTGGAGTTTGATTAGGTCCCATTTGTCTATTTTGTCTTTTGTTGTCATTGCTTTTGGTGTTTTGGTCATGAAGTCCTTGCCTACCCCTAAGTCCTGAATGGTTTTGCCTAGATTTTCTTCTAGGGTTTTTCTGGTGTTAGGTCTTACGTTTAAGTCTTTAATCCATCTGGAGTTAATTTTAGTGTAAGGTGTCAGGAAGGGGTCCAGTTTCTGCTTTCTGCACATGGCTAGCCAGCTTTCCCAACACCATTTATTGAACAGGGACTCCTTTCCCCATTGCTTGTTTTTGTCTGGTTTGTCAAAGATCAGATGGTTGTAGATATGTTGTGTTGCCTCCGAGACCTCTGTTCTGTTCCATTGGTCTATATCTCTGTTTTGGTACCAGTATCATGCTGTTTTGATTACTGTAGCCTTGTAGTATAGTTTGAAGTCTGGTAGTGTGATGCCCCCCGCTTTGTTCTTTTTGCTTAGAATTGACTTGGCTATG
>NW_022437289.1:85054-85467 GCF_009761245.1 Sapajus apella
AAAAGAAGTTTTACTATGTGGCAGTGAACTTTGTGAGGAGAGGTTAGAAATAATGAAAACTATTTGGTGAGGTAGGAGTGGGACTGAGCAAGAGGAGTGGCCCTTACTTATTTTTTTATAATTTTTAGCTTAAGATTTTCTATTTTTTACTTTGCTATTTAGGATTTTTTTTTCGGGGGGGGCTGTTAAGGGTGGCTTTTTTAGCTTTCTGGGCTTTGACTTGAGCATGATGTATTCAGAAGTGGATTCCTGTAACTTTTGCTGCCAAGGCGATTGAAAGAACAGTGCAGGGCCCTTTTTAACTTGGCTTAGGGAAGGCAACAGAGATGAGAGTTTTTACTAATACCTAATTTCCTGGGTTAAAGGTGGTTTTATTTCCTGAGGATGGGCTTCTGCTAGTTTTGCTAATTTTT
>NW_022437290.1:0-50095 GCF_009761245.1 Sapajus apella
CCACCCAGCCCCTCCTCCACCCACCCACCCAGCCCCTCCTCCACCCAGGCCTGGGGCCATCGGCGCATGCGCGGTGAGGCTCGCGGCCGAGTGCGGCACTGGGCGGGAGCCGCCATGGCAGCCGAGCGCAAGACAAAGTTGTCCAAGAATCTGCTACACGTGAAGTTTATGCAAAGGGGACTGGACTCAGAAACCAAGAAACAACTGGAAGAGGAAGAAAAGAAAATAATTAGTGAAGAGCACTGGTACTTGGATTTGCCAGAGCTTAAAGAGAAAGAGAGTTTCATAATAGAAGAGCAGAGTTTCTTATTATGTGAAGATCTTCTCTATGGAAGAATGTCATTCAGAGGATTTCATCCTGAGGTGGAGAAATTGATGCTTCATATGAATGCTAAGCACAAAGCAGAAGAAGTTGAAGATGAAACAGTGAAGCTCGATGTGTCAGATGAAGAGATGGCTAGAAGATATGAGACCTTGGTGGGGACATTGGGAAAAAGTTTGCCAGAAAGAGAGACCATGCTAATTATGAAGAAGATGAAAATGGAGACATACAACCGATTAAAGCAAAGAAGATGTTCTTAACGCCCCAGGATTAAGATAGATGCCTTAAGCCATGGCCCACGGGTGCTTCATGGACGTCAGCGGCGGATCTGGAGCTCATCCCAATGGTGTCTCTGTAGTTATTAATACTGTAATGTTTACTTTGTAAAGAGATGTATCATTTTAGAAACATCCTGTTTTTGAAACAGATGTTGATGGTTGTTGTACATCCTTGGCTTAATGGTGTTCATTCAGAGTGGATCTTTAGCTCCCTGATTTCAAATGTACATTGTTAGAGGGCTCCTTCCTGAAGAGTTTTTTTACCTCTGGTTTCTCTTAATACAGTTCTCCAGTCACTGACCTTGAAGTGACTCATGTAAACTAATGCCAAAGTTTAAATTGCCCTTTATTATATTTATCAAGAATACACATGCCTCTCCGGCCTTAAGTATTCACATGCTACCAGGTCATTGTCAGTTTATGGTATTATGTTGCTTTATTTAAAGGATTGAATTAATAGAAAAAATTGTTCTGTAATAAAAATCTACTTTGACATTAAAAAAAAAAAAGAAAGAAAGAAAGTGAGTCATGTGGGGAGACGATGCTGAGATCTGTGTCCAGCTCAAGAAAAGTTCTTTACTGTTTTTTCATTTCAGATCATGGCTAAAGGAGGCATAGTCAGATCTGGAACCCACACTCTGCCTGTGGAGTCAGGAGACAGTGAGTATCCTCAGGTTCATCTCTCCTTGCTTCCCTAACACATCCTTACCCTTCCTTAGTGACAGTTCACCAATGGGGAAATCATTTCTATCACCTCTTCACAATAAGGAGGACACACACGAAAATACTCTTCTTGTGACTCTTTGGCATCTTAAAATTCGACACTCAACAGATAAATTTTGTTTTCTACTCTGTATCAGTCACTCTGCTAAAGGATACTATTTTTTTCATTTTAGTTTGTTTCTTCTAACAGTAAAATAAAAATCTTTTTAAAATCTAAGCTTATTTCTATTCATCTCCACCCCTAATAAAATGTACATTGATTATGTTAATATTGCAGAGAAGAACAGAGTAATTATCATGGGAAATGAGAAGGAAGAAAGGTGCTAGATTTTTTTTTTTTTCTGTGCCAGGCCATGAGTACTTTATACATGAAATTGGATTCCCTTCAAGAATAAAATGGGGACTAAGGAACCAAGATTATTTTCCATTCTAAGTCAAATAATGTAAAGGTTAAACCACTGAAAAGAGAACCCATGAACATTTTTGTAATTAAGCTAAACTAAGGCAAACATTTTATCAACTTTCACTGCACCCCTGAGCTAAACTTAATAACCGTTAGGATTTGCTTCTTGCCTAATATTTTCTCTTTTTGTGTTTTCTCTTCCTGCTAAGCTGGAAAAATAAAATATCCATTTTTAATTTTTATTTTTCAATTTTGAAAATTGAAACAATTTTGAGAAGGTTGAAATATAGAAGTTATTAATCAGTACTCAAATAATTAATAATTATTTTAATTAAGCATTAAAGACTGCTGCCAGTTTTGAATATTGGTTTTTCCCACTGCTAGTGTAGAGACATTTAGATATGGAGACTGGACCCCAATGTGTAGGTTGTTCCCCCTCAATTCTTGTTGAATAATTTTCTTCTAATACTGCTATATGTATCACGTTCACAGCAATAATCGAAGGTTTTAAAATATTTATTATTTTCTTTTCTAATATTTCAACTTGAATTTTCTTCATAAAAGGAAGAGCCTGTGTAAAAATCTCTATATAGTAAAATGAGGAATAGTTATTTAATTATTTACTTTGTGAAGATGCCACATTTTAGTGAAAGTAACTGAGTCAATTAGAAAAAATTTCTCTATATAGCTAATTACATCAATTGTTTCATCAAAAAACAATGTTAACCACATATTTTAATACTTATTAATTACTGATTTACTTTCCACAGAATTATCAAAAGCCCTTACACCTCTAAGATACTAGAAAGAATTTTGTTCACAATTTGCCTAAATTCAAATTTTTAAAACTTTTCAAATTGTCCAAGTTGAGCTTCCTCATATTGTTTTCTTTTTACACTATTCTTCACACTATCCAAATTATTATTCCTAAACTATTTGTCTGTTTAATTTTCAGAATTCAGATTTTAAATAATGAAGCCTTCTCAAATTTTACTATTTATTTTTATTTTATTTTTTAATCTTTTATTTTAGGTTTGAAGGACACATGTGCAGGTTTGTTATATAGGTAAACTCATGTCACAGGGATTGTTGTTCAGATTGTTTCATTACCCAGTTCTAAGCCTAGTACTCGGCAGTTATTTTGTCTGATATTCTTCCTCCACCCACCCTCCGCCCTCCAGTAGGTGTCAGTGTCTTCTGCTCTCCCTCCTCCCACCTTCCACCCTCAGATAGGCCCCACTGTGTGTTGTTCTCCTCTTTGTAGCCTTATGTTCTCATCATTTAGCTCCCACTTATAACTGAGAATGTGCAGTATTTGGTTTTCTGTTCCTGCATTATTTTGCTGACAGTAATAGCTTCTAGCTCCATCTATGTTCCTGCAAAGGACATGATAGTGTACATTTTTATGGCTGCATAGTTCCATGGTGTATATGTACCACATTTTTTTTTATCCAGTCTTCCACTGATGGGCATTTATGTTGATTCCATGTCTTTGCTATTGTGAATCGAGTTGCAATGAACATAAGTGTGCATGTGTCTTTATGACAGAACAATTTCTGTTCTTTGGGAATATACCCAGTACTGAAATTCTTGACTCGAATCATAGTTCTGTTTTTAGCTCTTCGAGGAATTGACACACTGCTTTCCACAATGGCTGAACTAATTTACATTCCCACCAGCAGTGTATAAGCATTCCCTTTTCTCCACAACCTTGCCAATATCTGTTATTTTTTGACTTTTAATGATAGCCATTCTGACTGATGTGAGATGATATCTCATTGTGGTTTTGATTTGCATTTCTCTAATATTCAGTTGTATTTAGCTTTTTTCATTTGCTTGTTGGCCACATGTATATCTTCTTTTGAAAAGTGTTTATTCATGTCGTTTGCCCACTTTTTAATGTGGTGGTTTGTTTTTTCCTTGTAAATTTGTTTAAATTTCATAGATGGTGGATACTAGACCTTTATTGGATGCACAGTTTGCAACAGTTTTCTCTCATTCTCTAAGTTGTCTGTTTACTCTATAGTTTCTTTTGCTGTGCAAAAGAAGCTGGTTAGGTTAATTAGATATCATTTGTCAATTTCTGCTTTTGTTGCAATTGCTTTACGCCTTTTCTTCATGAAATCTTTTCACTTCCTATGTCCCGAATGGTATTGTCTAGGTTGTCTTCCAGAGTTTGTATACTTATTGGGTTTACATTTCAGTCTTTAACCCATCTTGAGTTGATTTTTGTATATTGTATAGGGAAGGGGTCCAGTTTCAGTCTTCTGTCTATGGCTAGCCAGTTATCTCAGCACCATTTATTGAATAGGGAGTCCTTTCCTTGTGTTTGTCAGCTTTCTTGAAGATCAGATGGTTGTAGGTGTGCAGTATTATTTCCGGTCTCTGTATTCTGTCCCATTGATCTGTGTGTCTGTTTTTGTACCAGTACCATGCTGTTTTGGTAACTGTAGCCCTTTAGGTTAGTTGGAAGTTGAGTAGCATGGTGCATCCTCCTTTGTTCTTTTTGCTTAGGATTGCCTAGGCTATTTGATCTTTTTCTTAGTTCCATACGAATTTAAAAATAGTTTTTTCTAGGTCTGTGAAGGACGCCATTGGTCATTTGATAGGAATAGCGTTGAATCTATAAGTTGCTTTGGGCAATATGACCACTTCATGATACTTATTCTTCCTATCCATGAGCGTGGAATATTTTTCCATTTGTTTGTGTCATCTCTGATTTCTTTGAGCAGTGTTTTATAATTCTCATTGTAGAGAGCTTTTGCCTCCCTGGTTAGCTGTATTTCTAAGTATTTTATTCTTTTTGTGACAATTGTGAATGGAATTGCATTCCTGATTTGGCTATTGGCTTGGCTGTTGTTGGTACAGGAATGCTAGTAATTTTTGTACAAAGGAGTTTTTTGGCCAAGACTATAGAGTTTTCTAGATATAGAATCATGTCATCTACAAACACAGATAGTTTGACTTCATTTCTTCCTATTTGGATGCCCTTTATTTCTTTGTCTTGACTGATTGTTCTGGCCAGGACTTCCAATACTGTGTTGAATAGGAATGGTGAAAGAGGACATCCTTGTCTTGTGCCAATTTTTAAGGAGAATGCTTCCAGCTTTTGCCCATTCAGTATGATGTTGACTATGAGTTTGTCGTAGATGGCGCTTATTATTTTGAGGTATGTTCTTTCAATATCCAGTTTATTGGGAGTTTTTAACATGAAGAGGTGTTGAATTTTACTGAAATCCTTTTCTGCATCTGTTGAAGTAACCATCAGTTTTTGTCTGTAGTTCTGTTTCTATGATGAATCACCTGTATTGATCTGCATATTTTGAATAACCTTGCGTCCCAGGGTTGAAGTCTACTTGATCATGGTGGATAAGCTTTTTGAAGTGTTGCCGTATTTGGTTTGCAAACATTTTGTTGAGGATTTTGCATCAGTGTTCATCAAGGATATTTGGTCAGACTATTTTTTATGTGAATCCCACTTCTCCTCATTGTGGGGAACCCCACAACCCAGGACTCCAAACACCACCGCCCCACCCCCATCAGGATTTTCAGGCTGGTAGCAACTCAGCATTTCCCTGAGACAGAACTCAAAGAAGGAGAGGCTGGCTGCCATTTTTTCTGTCTTGCAACCTCCATTGCTGTAACTTTCAGGCTCTGAACAGCAAGTAGGGATTAGGGTGTGGCATGGATTCCCTGCACAGCACAGCTGATGCACTAGTTCTTTTAGTTGAGATGTAGGTTGTTAATTTGAGATCTTTCTAACTTTTTGATGTGAATGCTTAGTGCTATAAGTTTCCCTCTTAACACTGCCTTAGCTGTGTCCCAGAAATCCTGGTATATTGTATCTTTTTTCTTGTTAGTTTCAAAGAACTTCCTGATTTCTGCCTAAATTTTATTATTTGCCCAAACCTCATGCAGGAGCAGGTTGTTTAATTTCTATGTAATTGTATGATTTTGAGAGATTTTCTTCATATTGAATTCCATTTTAATCATATGGTGGTCCAAGAGTGTGGATTGTATGATTTCATTTTTCTTAATTTGCTGAGGATTGTTTTATGTCTGATTGTGTGATTGATTTTAGAATAGTGCCATGTGCAGTTGAGAAGAATGTACTTGTTGTTGTTTTGGGGTGGATAGTTCTGTAGATGTCTATCAGATCCATTTTGATCCAGTGCTGACCTCAGATTCTAAATGTCTTTGTTAATTTTCTGCCACGATGATTTGTCTAATACTGTCAGTGGAATGTGGAAATTTCTCAATATTATTGTGTGGGAGTCTAAGTCTCTTTGAAGGTCTCTAAGAACTTATTTTATGAATCTGGGAGCTCCTGTGTTGGGTGCGTATAGATTTTGTCTAGTTAGGTCTTCTTGTTGAATGAAACCCTTTACCATTATGCAATTCCCTTCTTTGTCTTTTTGCGTGTGTGTGTGTGCTTTCTTGGTTTAAAGTCTGTTTTGTCTGAAATTAGTCTTGCAATCCCTGCTTTTCTCTAATTTCCATTTGCTTGGCAGGTGTTTCTCCTTCCTTTTATCTTGAGCCTATGGGTGTCATTGCATGTGAGATGGGTCTCTTAAAGACAGCTACCACTGGGTCTTGCTTCTTCCTCCAGCTTGCCACTGTGCCTCTTGAGGCATTTAGTCTGCTTACATTTGAGGTTAATATTGAGATGTGTGAATTTGAAACTGTCATCACGTTGTTAGCTGTCTGTCAACTTGTGTAGTTGCTCTATAGTGTCACTGGTCTGTGTACTTCTGCGTGTTTTTGTAGTGGCTGGTAATAGTCTCTCCGTTTTATATTTAGTGCCTCTTTCTAGAGCCCTTGTTAGATGGGTCTGGTGGTAACAAATTCCTTCAACATTTGCTTGTCTGAGAAGGATCTTATTTCTCCTTCACTTATGAGGTTTAGTTTGGCCAGATATGAAATTCTTGGTTGAAATTTGTTTTCTTTAAGAATATTGGCTGGGCACAGTGGCTCATGCCTGTAATCCCAGCACTTTGGGTGGTTGAGGTAGGCAGATCATGAGGTCAGGAGATGGAAACCATCCTGGCCAACATGATGAAACCATGTCTCTACCAATAATACAAAAATTAACTGGATGTGGTGGTGTGCGCCTGTACTCCCAGCTACTCAGGGGGCTGAGGGAGAAGAACCACTTGAACCCAGGAGGTAGAAGTTACAGTGAGACGAGATCTTGCCACAGCACTCCAGCCTGGTGACAGAGTGAGACTCTGTCTCAAAAAAAAAAAAAAAAAAAAGGCTCCCAATCTTTTATGACTTGTAAGGTGTCTGCTAAGAGCCCCACTGTTAATCTGATGAGCTTCCCTTTGTAGGTGATTTGTTCTTTCTCTCTGGCTGCCTTTAACACTTTTTTTTCTTTCATTTCAACCTTAGTGAATGTGATGATTATGTGTCTTAGGGATGACCTTCTTGTGAAGTATATTTTGGGGTTCTCTGTATTTTCTGAATTCAAATTTGGTCTCTCTAGTTAGAAGGGGAAGTTTTCATGGATTATATCCTAAAATATGTTTTCCAAGTTGCTTTCATCCTGCTCATTTCTTTCAGGGATGCCAAGGAGTTGCAGATTTAGTCTTTTTACATACATAATCCAATATTTCTCAATCAGAGGTTTTGTGCATTCCTTTTCATTCTTTTTTCTTTATTCTTCTCTGATTGTTGTATTTCAGAAAGTCAATCTTGTAGCTGGTTTTGCACTGGCAGCCCCAGTGCAGGGGCAGAGTCCTGGCAGGGGTGGGGTTGGTGGACTTAGTGCCTGAGATTCTTTCAACAGCTTGATATATTCTGCTGTTAATGCTTGTGATTGCATTATGAAATTCGTAGAATGTTGTTCAGCTCTATCAGGTTGGTTATATTCCTTTCTATACTGATAATCGTGTCTGTCAGCTCCTGCATCATTTTATTGTGATTCTTTAGCTTCTTCGATTGGGTTTCAACATTCTCCTGACTCTCAATAATCTTCATTCCTATCCACATTCTGAATGATATTTCTGTCATTTCAGCCATCTCAGCCCAGTTAAGAACCCTTGCTGGAGAACTGGTGTGATCGTTTGGAGGAAAGAAGATGCTCTGGCTTTTTGAGTTGTCAGAGTTCTTGTGCTCGTTCTTTCTCATCTTTGTGAGCTGATGTTTCTTCTGTCTTAGAAATTGCTGTTGTTGGCCGGGTACAGTGGCCCATGCCTGTAATCCCTGCACTTTGGGAGGTTGAGGTGGGCAGATCATGTGCGGTCGGGAGTTCAAGACCAACCTGACCAACATGGAGAAACCCTGTCTCTACTAAAAATACAAAATTAGCCGGGCATGGTGGTTCCTGCCTGTAATCCCAGCTACTTGGGAGCCTGAGGCAGGAGAATCACGGAGGCAGAGGTTGTGGTGAGCCGAAATTGGACCACTGCACTCCAGCCTGGGCGACAGAACAAAACTCTGTCTTTAAAAAAAAAAAGAAAAAAGAAATTGCTGTTGTTTCCATTTTTTCCTCTTATCTTATGTGATGACCTTTGGGGTTTGATTGTGGTATAAGGTGGGTTCGGTTAACTGACTTTGTTACCAGAAGGTTCATGGGCAGTAGGGACCCGGAGGGGCAAGGCTTAGCTCAGGGTCCCTGGATTGCATGCTGTCACTCTGGGAAACTGGCATCTGGCTCCGACTTTGTTCTCTGGCTCCTCAAGGTTAGGAACCTGCTGCACTGAAGGGGCCAAGGTACTCCCAGACCACTGATCACAGTACTCCCATGGGTGATGTCAGCCAAAGCACTTTGCAGGACAGTGGCAGAGGGTTCAATCGTCATTCACATGTAACAGCAGCAGAGGCAGTGGCAGAGCGGTGGAGTACACACTCATCAGCTACGGCAGGGTGCTAGCAGGTGCCAGGTTGCTGGCCTTTGTGCAGGCATTCACAGCAGTGGTCATGGTAATATGGCTCAGGGGATTGGGGGATCCCCACCAGCAACTGTGCATGCATTTGCATTGACGGTGGTGTTAGCATGGGGGTGGGGCGCTGATGGGTGCAGGACTGTATGAATCTTTTGTGTGCATTCACACTGGCAGCAGTGTCTGCACGTGGCTAGGGGTGGGTCTGTGCATTTTGTGCCTAGTTTTGCACTGGCACCCCCGGGGCAGGGGCAGAGTCCTGGCAGGGGTGGGGTTGGTGGATTTAGTGCCTGCCAATGCTCTGACGTCGGTGGCAGTGTGATGGGATAGGGAGCGATGGAGTGTACTCAGGCTGCCAGCAGTGGCAAGGCAGGGTGCATGCACACACGTGTGCTGGGAAATTGCATTATTAAAAGCTTTAATTTCCTACCACTATTCTTTGCAATAAAGTCCCATATTTTGTTTTGCTGTTTTTATGACATTTCAATCTACCCCACCTTCCATGTTGAACTCAAGACACAATGATAGAAGGGCTTCCTTCCTTTTAGAAAAGGAACTTATTTCCTTTTTGATGTTTGAGCTAAATCTTGATCTGTCCAACTCAACAGAAATATGAATGGCATGACACAGCCTTAATGATATTTTAAACTTCCTTTCTTCTCAAACTTAGAGTTTTGAAGTATAAATACATAGTGATATAAAATAATAAGTAATGTTAGGCTAACATAAAATTTACATAAAGTTAGAAAAATTCCATATTCTACATAGAGTTAAAACAGTTTTTAATTGAGAACCACCCATCTCAGGGCTTTAATATCATCATTTTTAAAAAGGAAATTGTGTCCATGCACAGTGGCTGCTGCCTGTAATTGCAGCACTTTGGGAGAGTTGCTTGAACTCAAGAGTTTAGGACCAGCCTGGGATACATAGCAAGACTCTATCTCTACAAAAATACATAAAAAATTAGCCAAACATGGTGTTGTGCACCTGTAATCCCAGCTACTGGGGAGGCTGAGGCAGTACAATCACGTGAACCCAGAAGTTCGAGGCTGCAGTGAGCTATGATTGCACCACTGCATTCCAGCCTGGGCAACAGAGCAAGACCCTGTCTCCAAAAAATTGCATTTATTTAATGCGTACTACATAACATTATGGGACACATATAGATAGTAAAATGGCTACCATAGTGATGCAAAGTAACATGGCCGTCATTTGTGTTTGTGCTTGTGGCAAGAAGAGCTAAAATGTACTCACTTAGCAGAAATCTAAAATATACTACCGTTTTATTAACTACAGTCTTCATGTTGTGTATTAGATAGCTATCCTTGTTCATCCTGATATTATATTACACTTTGTAAAATATTTCTGAGGATATTAGACTTAGTTCTTAACACATATAGTCAAGAAAAAATAATCATAGTTCTTCTACAGTTATGATTGTCCTTGTCCTACATTACTATTTTGAGTTTCAACAATGTCTAGAGACTGTTATCGTACGTATTGTCTAACTTCACCAAGAATAAGTTACTGGAAAACAACTTAGAAACACAGACATTTAAAGCAATATAGCTGAGAATCTGGGAGAGGAGGGATGTAGAGGAAAGGAAGACGTGGAACCAACACCAGATGGTATCTGTCTTCTCTTTATGTACCAACATCCCAGAACCTTTGCTGTCCGTAAGTCTCTCGTGGTTGTATAATTACCATTATTCAACTAAATGTGGGCCATCTACTCAAGTCACCAGTGGACTGTTCAGAAAATGGAACTTTTGTTGTTACCCTTTTGTAACTACCTGATGGCCCTTTAGCCTGCTTTAAAATGTAATGTATTTTCTGAAGTGTTTTCTGGTACCATTTAATACTTCCAGTAGAAATATACTAATGTACTTATAAGAGTTTAACACTGCAATGAAAACTCTAAAACTTAAATATTCTTTTAGGAAGTTCAACTAGTATGAACTTTTTTTTTTTTTACATACAGTGCTTTTTAAAAGTCATATATTATAAAATAAACTCATTATATCTTACAAATTATACCTCTATATTTAAATTGAGAATCACCCCTAGTCTGAAATGTAAATAAAATATTGTCACATAGATATGCATAAAATTTGGAGCTACTGATATTTAATTGATTAAGGCAACAGTTAAGTGGAATATCAGATTTAAAAAATGTGAGTGAAAAGAACTTTGTTAACTTATGCTACAAGTGAAGTTCTGAAGGGATACATTGGCCTACTAATTTCACCACATAACTAAATACACATGAAGAGACTAAGCCATTGAATGAATGGACACAGTCCAAACTGGGTAAGACCAAGGAACAGCGTCCTGACTTATCACCATCCTGTCTCACTCTCTCCATGTTCCAGTGAAAGGCAGTTTTGTCTTATCGTTCCCTGTGGAGTCAGACATTGCTCCCATTGCACGAATGTTCACCTTTGCCATTTTACCAGATGGAGAAGTTGTTGGAGACTCTGAAAAATTTGAGATTGAAAACTGTCTAGCCAACAGGGTGAGTGATTTAACGTAAAATTCAAAGAACACAAATAAATGATACTGTAATCTAGATACTGCCATCTATTTCACCCCAGAGAAAACTGAGTTCAGAAAAGTAAAATGGGCTGCCCAACAGTTCCCAACAAGTTTATGTAAGACCCACATTTCTAGGCATCTAGTACAGCACTTTTTCCATTACACAAAGCTGCTACCAAATAAAATACAGTCAGTGTTGTGTTCATGATGGTCTCCTCTGCTGATTCAATTGTGTGAGAATGTAAAATGCTAAGACTCAAAAGTTCCCAAATCCTGAAGAAAAAGTACAAATACCTAGAATTACCTTGTTATGTATCAGAGATAAAGATGGCCAATGGGGTGCGGTGACTCACGCCTGTAATCCCAGCACTTTGGGAAGCTGAGGCGGGTGGATCATGAGGTCAGGAGTTCAAGACAACTCTGGCCAAAATGGAGAAGCCCTGTCTCTACTAAAAATACAAAAAAGAGCTGGGTGTGGTGGCATGCACCTGTAATCCCAGCTACTCAGGAGGCTAAGGCAGGAGAATTGCTTGAACCCGGGGGGCAGAGGTTGCAATGTGCCAAGATCATGCCATTGCACTCCGGCCTGGGTGACAGAGCAAGGCTCCATCACAAAACAAAACAAAACAAAACAAAACAAAAGATGGCCATCTAAAAGTTAAACAAGGTGTCTATCCTTATTCTGCTTCGGTTGTCTCCGTAGGACAAGACTAAGCTACTAAGAAGCCTTTGCAATATAGTGAAGGAAAGATGTAAAACAGATTTCTGACTGAAATTAACAACACAGTCATATCAACTGAATATAAGGATGACTTAGGGAATGCAGGTGACTGCAAGATCACAGAAGTGGGGAAAACACTGGTTGACTTTTCCTTCATTTTCCACAGGTGGACTTGAGCTTCAGCCCAGCACAAAGTCTCCCAGCCTCACACACCCATCTGCGAGTGGCAGCTGCTCCGCAGTCGCTCTGTGCCCTTCGCGCTGTGGACCAAAGTGTGCTGCTCATGAAGCCTGAGGCTGAACTCTCCACGTCCTCAGTGAGTTTTCAGCAGCCTCAGGGACCAGGAAGGGCCATTCCAGGGGCTTAGAGCAAGAAGTCTCTGTTGAGAGTAAAATGTAGCCGTAAAAATACTTACCGTTTGTCTAGTCCCTGATAGTTTCGTAGGTTTTCTTGCTTAGTCTGCCCAACATTCTGGAGAGTATTAGTCCCAGTTTAAGATGAGAAAGTGAATTCAGAATAGTTGAGAGATTTGTTCAAGACTGAGTGACATAAGCTGAGATGTGATTCTGAAACTCTGCCTGCAAGTTTTGATTCCTTCTATGACACAACTTCTATTTCTATAAAGAATCAAATCCCAACCTCAGTAATTAATGTCTTACAATAAGTAATCTTAATGAAACTATATTTTGTTAAGATTCCACACTTATGTGATAGTCATGTTTAAAACAGTGAGTAAATGAATGTGTTGCCAAAGTATTAGGTAATTTGGACCCTGTCTCAGGGAATCACTTTTGGTCACTGGAGTATCTAAGCTTGTTATAAAATTAATACCTGCAAACATAAGGGAAGTTATGTACCTTTTAACACATCTTACTATTGATGTCTCGAGAGTTGTTGGGGTCTGTGAAAGTGATAATAAGTGATTTGAAAATTATTTTCTATTTTTTAAAAAAAGACCTTCTACACCTTTGTTAGTAATCTTGATTCACAGACTAAAATTTTAATTCTCTGCTATTTATTACAGTTATATTAATTCATGGGGGTAACATTTAGCATGTCATCATGACTTATTTATTTTATTATTTCAAGCTTACTACGTGTTGGATCTGTTGTAGAAGCTGAGGAAACAGAGGGAAACATACCACAGTCCTTGTCCTTATAGAGGGTCAATTAAACAAAGGCTATAGATGACTCAGCAAAATAAAAGGTGAACATTGGTTATTAATTGCCATTTGGAGAAAATACTATCTAATATGGGATTTTTGAAGAACAATTATCAGAAGGAAGGGAATAGCTCAGAACCTACTTGTCTAACCTATTTAAAACTAGATTACTCATATTTGAAATTTTTTAACATAATACAAGAAAAAATGAGGTTGTTATGATTTGATCATTGACAAAAAGTTATGAGAAATTTTATAGCTTTAACTGCCTCATGAATCATCAATTAAAAGAGTCAATCAACTTATCTGTTTGGTAGGTATTATTGATTTTCAATGTTGGTTGACAAATTAGAAATATGAAAGTTTCTTTTGTTTGTTCTAGTTTCTACTTCATGTCCATGAAAATTTTAAACTCTGACACAGGCTTGGCATGGTAGTTCATGCCTGTAATCCCACCACTTTGGGAGGCTGAGGAGTGTGAATCACAAGGTAAAGAATTCAAGACCACACTGACCAAGATGGTGAAACCCGTCTCTACTAAAAATACAAAAATAGCCTGCTACAGAGGCAGGTGCCTGTAATCCCAGCTACTCAGGAGGCTGAGACAGGAGAATCGCTGGAACCTGGGTGGCAGAGGTTGCAGTGAGCCGAGATAGCACCATTGCACTCCAGCCTGGGCAATAAAGTGAGACACCCATCTCAAAAATAATATCAATAATAATAATAATAATAACTGTGAGATAACTATAGCTGAGACCCTGTCCTATTTTTACTTATCAAAATTAACATTCTTGAGGTTGGAGCATACCTGCTAGTGCCCCCTTATCTACAGGGGTATGTCCCAAGACCTCCCGTGGATATCTGAAACTGTGGATAGCACTGAACCCAATGCCATCAACCAGAACACGTTTCTGTTCCTGTCTTCCACCCACAAATTTAATGCCTTTTCCATCTTAACAAAGCACTTATTGCCTGCTGTAGCCATAATTTTTGTAGTTTGAGATGTGACAGCAAAACTAACATGAATTTCTTTTTCCTTCTTCACAATTACGTGGATAGAAGATTCGTTCTTGCCATAGATCTTAGCAACCTCAGCATACATTTTCTTTTCTTTCCTTATCAAGTGGAGAACTTTCACCTTTTCTCATAAAGGAAGTACTTTCCGGCTTCTCTTCCACTTCTGAATTGCCAGCATCAGTACTCTGGTCCAATGGGGCCATTATAAAGTAAAATAAGGGTGACTCGATACTGTGGCACTGTGATACTGTGACGGTCAATCTTATAACTGAAGAGACTAGGTGACTAAAGGGCAGGGAGTGACTACAGTGTGGATCCACCGGAAAAAGGGAGAATTCACATCCTGAGCAGGATGAAGCAGGATGGTGGGAGATTTCATCATGCTGCTCAGAATGGCAGAAATTTAAAACTTATGAATTGTTTATTTCTGAATTTTCCGTTTAGTATTTTTGGATCACAGTTGACCACAGATCATGGATATCTTGGAAACCAAAACCGTAGATCGGGGGGACTCCTATAATCAAAGTTTTTCTCAATCTTGATTTGTATTTTATTAATAGGTCAAAATATCTCCTCGTAGGATAATAACTATTATACCAGACACAATGACTATGTTTCTGTATTTTAGTTAAACAACTTCAAGAAGTTAATCGGAAACAAGAAAACTTTCTGAGTGCTTTGTTTGGAAACATGCCTGATATTTTTACCCTCCGTAATGACGACAGTCTATTCTAAGCTATTAATTTCAGCATGGAGTAAAGGAGTTTAGTTTGCCTCTCAACAGTTCACGTCCGTCTTATTCTGTTTAGTCATATACATTTAATAGTCGCTTCAGTAAGGCTGGTAAGCTTTGAATGTTGTGAAGGCGGGAAGGAATTATGAACATATCTGGAGATTTTAGATGATAAAGTTATAAAAACCTTTAAGCTTGGTTGCTTTGAATAACAACAGAAATCATTAGTTCACCCAATATAAATAATACATGTTCATTTACATACCTGTTTAATCCTACTCAAAAACAAATGTAAAGAAAGTAGAAAGGGTTTTGTGTTAGCTGTCCATTGCTGCTTAACAATTTTCTTCAAAACCTAATGGCTTAAAACAATCAACATTTCTTATCACATGCAGCTTCTGTGAGTCAGGAATTCAGAGCAGCTTAGCCAGGTGGGTCCAGCTTGTCATCTGCAGTGACTGTGATTAGCATGGTGGCCAGAGCTGCAGTCACCTGCCAGCTTGACAGCTTGGAAGATCTGCTTCCAAGACAGGTTTCTCGAACACTATCGTCAGGAGGCCTCAGTTCCTCATCACACAGACGTCCTAGCGCTGCCGGTGTCCTGATTTTCTCCAGAGCATGTGACCCAAGAGAGCTAATGTGCTAAAGTTGTAATATCTTCTGTGACCTAGGCTTGAAAGTCATGTCTCCTCACTTCCACAATATCCCATTGGCTATAGTGGTCTACCTTACTCATTGTGGCACAAATAATGTTAGGGCATGAATACCAGGAGGCAGAGATTGTTGTGGGCAATTTTGGAAGCTGTCTCCACAGCCTGATCTCTGACCTCCAGAAATTTATGAGCTCCCATATGTAAAATATACTCGATCCTCTCTCTGAGGTCCCTAAAATTCTCATTGTAAAATAGTAACAGCTCACAGGCTAAATATCATTTAAATTAGGTCAAAGTACAGATAATGCCCCTCAGATATGATTCCTCAGGTACAATATGTCTAGATACAAAGGCATTGAACTAATGTGTACTCAAGTTATTTGGCCTTACGCACTCAACGTACAGTGGTAGAACTGGTATAGAACAATCACCATTGACATTCCTGTTCAAAAAGGGGGAAGCCAGAGGCCCTCAAGGGTTACTGGTCCATAGTTACTCTGAGATCAAGCCAGACAAATGGAAGTTCTCTGATTCAGACTCAATCTTACATCAGTCCACGGATAAATATTCAGGCCTCTGGCCCTGCCCTGTAGATTCTTGATTCTGTTGAGTCATCTTTTTTCAATAAAAAGTACCCTGCGTTTGCAATTGCATAGACATTGGTCTACCCAATATATATAATATAAGTTCACTTATGTACCTATGTGATTCCTTTATTTTTATTTCGAATATGGACTACATTTTATTTATTTATTTATTCAACTTTTATTTTAACTTCAGAGGTACAACAAATACATCTGGGTATTAAGCCAAGCATCTATTAGCTATTCTTCTTGATGCTCTCCCTCCCCACACCCTGCCCTCCAACAGGCCCTGGTTAAGTGTTGTTCTCCCCATGTGTTCTCATCATTCAGCTCCCACTGATAAGTGAGAACATGCAGTGTTTGGTTTTCTGTTCCTGTGTTAGCTTTCTGGGGATAATGGTTTTCAGCTCTATCCATGTCCCTGCAAAGGACATGAACTCATTCCTTTTTGTGGCTGCATAGTATTTCATTGTGTATATGTACCACATTTTCTTTATTTAGTCTACCACTGATGGGTATTTAGAGAGATTCCGTGTCTTTGCTATCATGAATAGTGCTGCAGTGAACATATGCATGCATGTATCTTTACAACAGAATGATTTATATTCCTTTGGGTATACACCCAGTAATGTGATTGCTGAGTCAAATGGTATTTTCACCTCTAGGTCTTTGAAGAATTACCACACTTTCTTCTGCAATGGATGAACTAATTTATACTCCAACCAACATTAAAAAAGCATTCCTTTTTCTTCACAACCTCACCAGAATCTGTTGTTTTTTGACTTTTTAATAGCAGCCATTCTGATTGGTGTGAGATGGTATCTCATTGTGGTTTTGATTCATGTTTCTCTGAGAAATTAAAGAAATAATTATGCTGAGGGTTTTTTCATACATTTGTTGGCTGTATTATGTCTTATTTTGAGAAGTGTCTGTTCGTGTCCTTTGCCAACTTTTAGATGAGATCTTATTTCTTGTAAATTTGTTTAAGTTCCTTGTAGACTCTGGATATTAGGCCTTTCTCAGGTTAACAGATTGCGAAAATTTGCTCTCATTCTTTAAGCTGTCTGTTCACTCTGATGATAGTTTCTTTTGCTGCGCAGAGCTCTTTAATTAGATCCCATTTGTAAATTTTTGCTTTTGTTTCAGTTGCTTTTGGCATTTTCACCATGAAATCTTTGCCGGTGCCTATCTCCTGTATAGCATTGCCTGGATTTTCTTCCAGGGTCTTTATAGTTTTGGGTTTCACATTTAAGTCTTTAATACATCTTGAGTTAATTTTTGTATATGGCGTAATGAAGGGGTCGTGTTTCAATTTCCTGCGTATGGCTAGCCAGCACTCCCAGCACCATATATTAAATAGGGAATCCTTTCCCCATTGCTTGGTTTTGTCAAGTTTGTCAATGATCAGATGGCTGTAGGTTTGTGGTTTTATTTCTGAGTTCTCTATTCTGTACCACTGGTGTATGCGACTGTTCTTTTACCAGTATCATCCTGTTTTGGTTACTGTAGCCTTGTAGTAGAGTTTGAAGTTAGGTAACATGATGCTTCTAGCTTTGTTCTTCTTGCTTAGAATTGTCTTGGCTATTCAGGCTCATTTTGGTTCGATGTGAATTTTAAAATAGACTTTTCTAATTTTGTGAAGAATGTTAATGGTAGTTTAATGAAAATAGCATTGAATCTAAAGATACTTTAGGCTGCATGGCCATTGTCATTACATTGATTCTTCTCATCCATGAGCACGGAATGTTTCTCCATTTGTTTGTGTCTCTCTGATTTCCTTGAGCAGTGGTTTGTAATTCTCTTGAAGAGGTCCTTCACTTCCCTTGTTAGCTGTATTTGTAGGTATTGTATTGTTTTGTAGCAACTGTGAATGGGAGTTCATTCATGATTTGGATCTCTGCTTGCCTGTTGTCGGTGTATAGGGATGCTTATGATTTTTGCACATTGATTTTGTATCCTGAGACTTTGCTTAAGTTGCTTATCAGCTTTAGAATCTTTTAGGGTTAAGATAATAAGGTTTTCTAGATATAAAATCATGTCATCTGCAAATAAAGATAATTTGACTTTCTCTCTTCCTGTTCAAATACATTTTGTTTCTTTCTCTTCCCTGTTTGCCCTGGCCAGAAATTCCACTTCCATGTTGAATGGGTGTGGTGAGAGAGGGCATCCCTCTCTTTTGCTGGTTTTCAAGGGAAATGCTCCCAGCCTTTGCCTGTTCAGTATGATATTGGCTGTGTGTCATATATGGCTCTTATGAAGTATGTTCCTTCAATACCTAGTTTAGTGAGAATTTTTAACAAAAAGGATGTTGAATTTTATCAAAGGCCTTTTCTGTATCTATTGAGAAATCATGTAATTTTTGTCTTTAGTTCTATTTATATAATGAAGTGCATTTATTGATTTGTGTATGTTGAGCCAAGCTTGCATCCCAGGGATGAAGCCTACTTGGTTGTGGTAGGTAAGCTTTTGCTGTGCTGCCGGATTTGATTTGCAAGTATTTTGATAAGGATGTTTGCATCGAAGTTCATCAGGGATATTGGCCTGAAGCTTTCTTTTTTTGTTGTGTCTCTGCCGGGTTTTGGTATCAAGATGATGGTGGTCTCGTACGTTAGGGGGAGTCCTTCCTTTTCAATTTTTGGAATAGTTTTAGTAGAAATGGTACCAGCTCTTCTTTCTACCTCTGGTAGAATTCAGCTGTGAATCCATCTGGTCCTGGGCTATTTTTGGTTGGTAGATTATTTATTACTGCCTCAATTTCAGAACTTGTTTTTGGTCTATTCAAAGATTCAATTTCTTCCTGGTTCAGTCTTGAGAGGGTGTATGTGTCCAGTAATTTATAAATTTCTTCTAGATTTTCTAGTTTATGTACACAGAGGTGTTTATAGTATTCTCTGATAGTTGTTTGTATTTCTGTGAGTTCAGTGGTGATATCCCCCTATCATTTCTGATTGTGTCTACTTGATTCTTTTCTTTTTCTGCTTCTTTATTAGTTCGGCTAGCAGTCTATTTTATTTATTTATTTTTTTCAAAAAAGGGGCTCCTGGATTCATCGGGACTTTTTTTTTTGAGGTTTTTTTATGTCTCTATCTACTTCAGTTCCGCTCTGATATTTGTTATTTCTTGTCTTCTGCTAGCTTTGGGTTTGTTTGCTCTTGGTTCTCTAGTTCTTTTAGTTGAGATGTTAGGTTATTGCTTTGAGATCTTTCTAGCTTTCTGATGCAGGCATTTAGGGCTATCAATTTCCCACTTAACACTGTTTTAGCCGCATCCACAGATTCCGGTACATTGTCTCTTTGTTCTCATTAGTTTCAAATAACTTCTTGATTTCTGCCTTAATTTCATTGTTTACTCAAGAGTTATTCACAAGTAGGTTATTCAATTTCCATGTAGTTGTGTGGTTTTGAGTGAATTTCTTAATCTCAAGTTCTAATTTGATTGCACTGTCATCAGAAAGACTGCTATAATTTCACTTCTTTTGCATTTGCTGAGGAATGTTTTACTTCCAATTATGTGATAAATTTTTGAGTAAATGCCATGTGGCAATGAGAAGAATGTATATTCTGTTGAATTTGGGTGGAGAGTTGTTTAGATATCTATCACGTCCACTTGACCCAGGGCTGAGTTTAGGTCCTAATTATCTTTGTTAATTTTCTGTCTTAATCATCCATCTAATATTGTCAGTGGGGTGTTCAAGTCTCCCACTATTACTGTGTAGGAGTCTAAGTCTCTTTGTAGGCATCTAAGCACTTGCTTTCTGAATCTGGGTGCTTCTGTACTGGGTGCATATATATTTAGAATAATTAGCTTTCTTGTTGAATTGAACCCTTTACCATTATTTAATACCTTTGTTTGTTTGATCTTTGTTTAAAGTCTGTTTTGTCAGAAACTAGCATTGCTTTTTTCTGTTTTCCATTTGCTTGGTACATTTTTTCTCCATCTCTTTATTTTGAGCCTGTGTCTGTCCTTGCACATGAGATGGGACTTTTAAAGACAGCATGCTGATGGGTCTTGGCTTTTATCCAGCTTGCCATTCTGTGTCTTTTAACTGGGGCATTTAGCCGATTTACATTTAAGGTTAGTATATTTATGTGTGAATTTGATCGTGATGCTTTTTGGCAGACTTGTTTATGTGGTTAGTTCATCGTGTTCTGGTCTGTGTACTTCAGTGTGTTTTGCAGTGGCTGGTAATGGTCTTTCTTTTCCATATTTAGTGCTTTCTTCAGGAGTCTTGCAAGGCAGGCCTTGTGGTCATGAATTTCCTAGGCATTCACTTGTTTGAAAAGCATCTCATTTCTCCTTTGCTTATGAAGCTTAGTTTGGCCAGGTATAAAATTCTGGGTTAGAAATTATTTTCTTTAAGGTTGTTGAATATTGATCAGTAGCTGCTACACTGGAAGGATGGCAGAGCAAGAGCAAAGAAAAAATCCCTTTGGTTCCAGAAAATCTTCTGAAAAAGAAGAAGACTTATCAAGCCCTGAAAGCAACTCAGGCAAAGCAAGCACTTTTGGCAAAGAAGGAGCAGAGGAAAGGAAAAGGGCCTAGGTTTGAGTGACTGGAATTATTCCTACATGATTCCTGGCAGTGGAAATGTGACAAGGTACATGTCAGATGACTAGAAGTAAAGCCTCATGCCTTCAAATTGCCAGGTAAACATGCCTTTGTCATATGAATAGAAAAAATTGATGGTGTCAGTTTACTGGTGCAAAGAACCATTGCAAGACTTCGCCTAAAGAAAATTTTTAGTGGCGTCTTTGTAAAAGTCACCCCCCAGAACCTAAAAATGCTGCAAATAGTGGAAGCTTATGTGACCTGGGGATTTCCAAATCTGAATTCTGTCTGGGAACTCATTTTGAAACATGGACAAGCCAAGGTCAAGAATAAGACCATCCCTCTGACAGACAACACGGTGATGGAGGAGCACCTGGGGAAGTTTGGTGTCATTTGCTTGGAAGACCTCATTCATGAAACTGCCTTCCCGGGGAAGCATTTCCAGGAGATCTCATGGGTCTTGTGCCCTTTCCACCTCTCAGTGGCCCGTCATGCTACCAAAAATAGAGTGGGCTTCCTCAAGGAGATGGGGACACTTGGCTATCGGGCTGAATGCATCAATCAGCTCATCTGCCAACTGAACTAGACCCAGGTGCCAAACTGTAATAAATTTTTATCAATGAAGTGGAAGCATGTGTTTTTCGGTTTTGGAGAATTTGTATTAAGTATCTTTGGAGATTATTTCCTTCTTTATCTTCAAAAACTGGAAAGGAAGGGTCAAAGAAAAGACAGTAGCTGGCCAGGAATGGTGGCTCATGCCTGTAATCCCAGTACTTTGGGAGGCTGAGGAAGGCGGACCACCTAAGGTGGGGAGTTTGAGATCAGCCTGACCAGCATGGTGAAACCCCATCTCTACTAAAAATACAAAAATTAGTGGGGTGTGGTGGCCCATGCCTGTAATCTCAGCTACTGGGGAGGCTGAGGCAGGAGAATCACTTGAACCCAGGAGGGAGAGGTTGCAGTGAGCCAAGATCGTGCCATTGCACTCTAGCCTGGGCAACAAGAGCAAAACGCTGTCTCAAAAGAAAAAATAGTAGCTTATGTTCATAGCAAGCACCTCTCATCACAGTCTAGTCCCAAGGAAAAATTCCGGCGTTTTCTACATTGGCTATTGCCTTGTCTGAAATCAGCACATTCCGTGGAGGAAGGAGTCCTACTTTGCTGCATCTCCTATCCTAGGGTTTAATGTTAATAACTGAGTAACTCTAGCATTTGTACAAGGCTCCCTAAGACTCCTGCAGCAGTGGACAAGCCCAGGGACATAAGTGAATCTGGAGATTCCTGGGGCCTTGTTGTGAAAAAGATTTGAAATATACATAGGAGGAAAGGTACAAAAATAAATGTTCACTTGTCTCTGAAAAAAAAAAAAGATTCTTCAATATTGGTCCCCAATTTCTTCTTGCTTATATGTTTTTGGCTGAGAGATCCACTGTTAGTATGATGTGTTTCCTTTTATGGGCCACCTAGTCTGTCTCTCTGGCTGCTCTTAATATGTTTTCTTTCATTTTGTCCTTGGAGGACCTGATGATTTTGTCTTTGGGTTGATCTTACTGGCCTTCTCTGCATTTCCTGAATTTGGAGGTTGGCCTGTCTTGCTAGGTTGGGGAAGTTCTCCTGGATGATATCCTGAAGTATGTTTTCCAGCTTGGTTCCATTCTCCCTGTCTCTTTCAAGGACGCTGATCAATCATAGGTTTGGTCTTTTTACATAATCTCATATTTCTCAGAGGTTTAGTTCATTTCTTTTCATTCTTTTTTTTTCTTTCTTGTCTGCCTGTCTTATTTCAGATTGATAATCTTCAAGCTCTGAGATTCTTTCCTCCTCTTGGTCTATTCTGCCATTGACACTTGTGATTGCATTGTGAAGTTCCTGTGATATGGTTTTCAGCTCTATCAGGTTGATTATCTTCCTTTCTAAATTGGCTATTCTGGCTACCAGCTTCTGTATTGTTTTATCATGAATCTTAGCTTCCTTTCATTGGGTTACAATATCCTCCATTAGCTCTGCAAAGTTCCTTATTATCCACCTTATGAATCTTACTTCTGTCAATTCAACCATCTTAGCCTCAGCTCAGTTCTGTGCCCTTGCTGGAGAGGTATTGCAGTCATTTGGAAGAGATGAGGCACTCTGACATTTTGTGTTTTCAGTTTCATTTTGAATTAATTCGGTTTTCATTTTGAATTAATTCCTTCTCATCTTTGCAGCATATCTACCTTTAATCCTTGAGGTTGCTGCCCTTTGAATTAGATTTTTGTGGGGTCCTTTTTGTTGATGCTGTTGTTTCCTCTTTGTTTTTCTTTTAACAGTCAAGCCACTCGATCATAGGGCTACTGCGGTTTGCTGGGGGTCCATTGCAGACCCCAGTTGCCTTGGTTTCTCTTGTACCTGGAGGTATCACCAGCAAAGGCCATGAAACAACAAAGATGGCAGCCTGTGGCTTTCTCTGGAAGCCCTGTCCCACGGGAGTACTAACCTGTTGCCAGCCCACATGCAACTGTTGAAGGTGGCTGGGGACCCTCATTGGGAGGTCTCACCCGGTCAGGAAAAATGGGATCAGGGACCTGTTCAAAGAAGCAGTCTGGCTGCTTTTTGACAGAGCAGGTGTGCTGCATTGGGTGGGACCCTTCCTTTCTGGACCACCTGTATTCCCCAAAGCCAGCAGGTTGGAGTGTCAGAGTCAACCAAACTGCAGGGATAGCAGACACCCCTGCCCCCTGGGAGCTCCATCCCAGGGAGAGATCAAAGCTCTGTCTGTAGAACCCTGGCTGGAGTACCTGAAGCCCCTACGGAAAGGTCCCACTCAGTGAGGAAGAATGGATCAGGGTCCCACTTGAAGAAGCAGTCTGGTTACAATCTGGCAAGGGAGCTGTATTGCATTGTGGGGGACCCTTCCGCATCCAGATCATGTGTATTTTCCAAGCCTGCAGGATGGAGTGGCTGAGCCCTCAGAACCACAGAGATGGCAGCCGCCTCTCCTGCCAGGAATTCTGATCCATCTCAGGTGGGCTCCAACCCACTGCCATTGGCTGGCTGGGATTCCAAGACCATGGGTCTTAACTTGTGAGGTGCTGTGGAAGTGGGGTCCACAGGATGATGGTCTGTGGCTCCCTGAATTCAGCTTCCTTCCTAGGGATCTGTACAAACAGATTTCCTGCCTTTCTGTGGATCCCAGGGCTGGAATACGTAAAACTCCTGGGTCTCTGTGTGCCTGAGCGGCTGCTCTGCCAAGACTCCACATAGCTCTGTGTATCAGACCCAAGGCCCTGGTGGCATGGGCTCACGAGGGTATCTCCTGATCACGGGTTGCAAAGATCCATGGAAGAAGTGTGACTTCCCAGGCAAGGTCGCACAATCACCCACTGCTTCCCTTGGCTGGCAGTGGGGATTCCTTCTGTTGCCCTCCCCCACCTCCATCTCCACCCCCGCTGCTTTCCTTTGTTCTCTGAGGGTAAACTTGCTTGCCTAGTCAGTCTCATTGTGAAAACCTGAATATTTCAAATTGAAGGTGCTGAATTTACTCACCCCTTTTCATTCCACTTCGTAAGTGCTGCAGACGGCAGCTGCTTCTAATCGGCAGTGTATATGATTTTCTATCTGAGAATAAGCCTGAGTAGACATAGATATTTAACAGGTGGCAATAATAATGTGTAGCTAAATTCCTCGGGGCATTAAGCATTAATCAAACACAGATGCAAGTCAGATCTTTTTCTATATTTTTTATAGTCTACTTTTACCTCTAGGTTCTACAATGAAGTTTTAATTAATCCTTCATAACTTAAGATTTTATTAATCTTTAGAAACATTTTTCCAAGTAGATTTTATTTCTTTATAACAAAACAACGCTGTTAAATATAAGCAAAATCTTCAACTTATCTCTAAGGTGCCAGCTACATGAACGTACTCTAGAAAAGATTGCTGATTATTATGATATTTCTCTCAGTTCCTTGTGACTATTTCAAAAGCAAAGTAAGAGCTCTGCCTTTGATCTCCCCACTGCTGTAGGTGTATAATCTGCTAACTGTGAAGGATCTCACCGGTTTTCCTGACAATGTGAACCAGCAGGAGGGAGAACACGAACCCTGCCCCGACCCCTTCATCTTTCATTATGGGGCCTTCTATGTTCCCTTATCAAGTAATGATGAAGCAGATGTTTATGGCTTCCTCAAGGTAAAATTCTCCCTACTTCTTAACATGCTGGCTTGTGATTTATTGAATGTTAATAAAACTCTGTATCTATGCATAATTTTAATAATTATTTAGATGTGCCTCTTCATTTTTCAGTGGAGAAAAATGAAGCCCATAAAGAGGTTAAAGTCTCTGTCAGGATCAGGCCAAAACTCAGTTTGTCAGTCAGGGCTAGATCTAACCTCTGCCTATTCATCCAGATACTTTTTAGTTATGTGTAAGGGTTTTTTTCACAAAGTAAACAATAGCAAATAAAGAATACAATCTTAATAATCCGTAAGTGTAGTCATTTCACTACTGTAGATTTACTGTAGGGTGTTTCACCATAGAATTAATATAAGGCTACTGGAATTACATAAGGCAGTTTCTAAGGATAGTATGTTTCATATATTCTAATCAAGCTTACAAGTTGATGGAATAATCATTTTTTCCAGGAGATGGGATTAAAGGTGTTCACTAACTCAAAAGTCCGAAAACGAAAGTCATGTTCAGTCACCCCCATTGCGCCTGTAGGAGGAGTGAGTCAAGGATACTATGGAGGTATAATAGCAATTTGCTTTTAATTTTATTTCATGTCCAATAATATTACTATGCCAAAAATATAAAATGAGATAATATAGCCCTATTTCCATTTTATACACACAGAGAAACCAAGATTCAAATTAGTTGTTTCTTGCTAACTTAGCTGGTGATAACCAAAACTGATCAGAGATTTTTTTTAGATACATCAGATATTTCAGGGCACAAAATCAGATAAAATACAAGATTCTGATGTACCATAGGAGAAGGAAAATGCTTACAATGGAAGGAGAGAATAATTCTGATTATGGAAACAGGAAAGACATTCATAGGAATGCTGTATTTTAAAAAACATAAAGAAGGACAAAATCCTTCACTGGTGACAAGAAACAATGTGAACATCTCAGAAATATCTCCCAATCTTTGGCCAAAACCACTACTCAAATAAAGCAGACATTTTCAAGACCCTTCAACTTATTAAAACGTCTGTCCCATCACCAGGTCTGCTTACACTGGAACACTGTCCAGCCCTGCCTCATCCCTCTCACCTGATTCCACTCCGCTTTTCTCCAAAATATTCCTGATGTCCATCTGCTAACGAAATCTATATGCCTTGAGCTCAGACTGGAAATCAGAAGTCCTATATGTGAAGTGGGTGTGTCACATCTCCTCTCTAAGCCTCAAATCCTTCATTAATAAATTGAAGGACTTTGACTAATGGTTCTTCAAGACCTTGGAAAATGCCCAACAAAATAACTAAATACAATGTGCCAAAGCAAATTAAGAACATTTGATTGTTTAAATAGCATTTCTATGTTCCTTGGCATTTAGATTACATTTAAGATTAATATCCATCTTTAAATGACCTTTATTATAAAGAAAATGACACCTGTTAAAGGGCCATGGACTGTTTATACATTCAGTGATAGCACACATTTCTAACAATATCTCAAAAATGGTAAATATGATTTTGTCATATATCAAAGATATTATATAAATAATGAGAATAGAGCATAAGGGAAAGGAAAATAGCCAAGAGACTTAAATAGAACAAACATCGAGTTTAAACCATGGAAGTTAGGGATGAAGGAAACATTCTGGAATTTATTAAAAATGGATGTGGGGCCGAGCGCGGTGGCTCACACCTGTAATCCCAGTACTTTGGGAGGCCGAGGCGGGTGGATCACGAGGTCAAGAGTTCGAGACCATCTTGGTCAACATGGTGAAACCCCGTCTCTACTAAAAATACAAAAAATCAGCTGGGCATGGTGGCGCATGCCTATAATCCCAGCTACTCAGGAGGCTGAGGCAGGAGAATTGCCTGAACCCAGGACGCAGAGGTTGCAGTGAGCCGAGATTGCGCCATTGCACTCCAGCCTGGGTAACAAGAGTGAAACTCCGTCTCAAAAAAAAAAAAAAACAAACAAAAAAAATGGATGTGGGATCATATAATAACACTCAGAAAAAAAAAAGAGCTTCTAAAATGTGTGATGAATAAACCACGGAGATTGAAATTAGTAGAGATAAATGAGTCAGGTATATGAGGAAATAAAAGAGCTAAGAAAACTAAAATATCTTGTGATATTTCTTGAAAATAAGTTCAAGGAAAATAGCCACTTCCATGACTATTTGGGAAGCCATCATACACCCTGAAGGTGTTTGATGGTATAGAACAGTACATATGAGTACATACGGTGGCGCACACCTGTGATCCCAGCACTTTGGGAGGCCATGGTGGGTGGATCACAAGGTCAGGA
Source organism: Sapajus apella (assembly GCF_009761245.1). Lineage (NCBI taxonomy): Eukaryota > Metazoa > Chordata > Mammalia > Primates > Cebidae > Sapajus > Sapajus apella. The sequence goes on from NW_022437290.1 coordinate 27,026, forward strand.
GATCGAGACCATCCTGGCCAACATGGTGAAACCGATGTCTACTAAAAATACAAAAATTAGCTGGGCATGGTGGCAAATGCCTGTAGTCCCGGCTACTCCCGAAGTTGAGACAGGAGAATTACTTGAATCTGGGAGGCAGAGGTTGTAGTGAGCCAAGATTGCGCCACTGCACTGCAGCCTGGTGACAGAGCAAGATAACGTCTTAAAAAAGAAAAAAAAAAGAACTGTACATATGAAGATTTGAAGAAGATAAATTCACTAGTGTTGGTAGGGCCTAAAAGAGAGGAAGAGTGAAAGATAATAATTAAATTAAACAAGGAACTAAAACTGTGCCAGACAATGAAAGACATGACTAGTACCTGAAACTATAAAAATTAAGAAGTTATAAATTTAAATTCATGTGTTCGATATTTATTGACCTAGTTTCTATTTATATAACAAATAATAAGAACAAAAATCTTCAACAATATGAAGGTTATGTTCTAATAGGCAGTGAGAGAATATTGTATGGCTCACTATAAGGTCATAAATACTATATAGGAAAATTCAAGTAGGAAAGGGATTTTGAGACTGAAGGAAGTTGCAAATGTAAATGAGGGGGTCAGTAAAGATCTTACCAAGAGAGTGAAATCTGAGCAAACATTTGAAGGAAGACAACAAGCCATATGACTCTCTGGAAAAAAGAGTATTACAGTCGTAGGAAACAATATCAATAACAGAAAATGCTTATGGAGTGCTTTCTATGCTCCAGGAGATAGATAATAGGGAGATAGGTAGAGGATTGATAGACCGATAGATAGTTATAGATAGATTATTTTAGATAGATTTCCTTCATTCTTGCAGTAACCTTATAAGGTGTGTATTCTTAACACTATTTTACATGTAGAAAAACTGAGGTCCAGAAAGGTTAAATAATTCAGCCACTAAGATGTCATAGCCAATAAGTGTGGCATGGGGTAGATTCAAGTCAGGGAGTTTGATTCTACATCCCACGTTCATAACCTCCTCACTAGTCTATCTCTCAAAGGCTTTGAGGTGAGAGCATGCCTGAATTGTTCTAGGCAGAGAAAGGAAACCAGTGTGGTTAAAACAGAGAGAATAAAGAGTGAGCAGCTGGAGACAGAGATCAAAACAATACTTGAGGCTGCATTGTATGGGGCCTGTAGGTCATAGTAAGGACTTGACTTTTATACTATGAGTGAAATAAGGAGCTTTTCAGAAGAGGAGTGACATGATCTAATATGTGTCTCGATCACACTAGATTCTAAATTAAAAGAAAATTTTCAGAGTTTTTTTGTTTTAATTGTTGTTGTTTGCTTGAAGGTATTAAAGGTCAAAAAAGTATTATGAAGCTGGGTTGAGCAGCCATTTTTAAGTTATGAACAGAACATTTCATTGAAAGTATTTTGGGATCAGCAGCAAGGCAGAGTATGAGTGGCTTAGTCCAGAACTCAACACATTTTCATGAAGTCAAATGGAAAAAAAAGAGCAAGAAAAACAAATAAGATTTTTGTCCTGGGAAACCGGTTTAAAGGCATTTACTGTAGAGTTTATTAGTTGTGGGATGCAGAAAAATAAAACTGAGATCCAGAGACTATGAAAGGACACATGGAAATCAAGTTGACAGTAAGGGTGGGAAGGATATAGCCATCTTCCACCAGATGCCAGGGCTTGTTAACTGAAGGGCCCTTGACATCTTCAGGAGAAAATGGAAAATAGTTCATTTAGGTGCATCCTCCTTTTAGATATTTCAATATTTAAGATAACAGTGAAGACAATGTAAGACAGAACATCAGTGAGAAATCAGAGTCAAAGATAGAAATCGTTGCCATTTGGAAGGACATGGGGCAAGAAGGTGTGTAATATTCACTTAAGAAATTACTACTGATGCATTTCTGAAATATCACATGAGGTACATGGAGGGAGACTTAAATTCAGTTTTTAAGCATGATTTCAGGCACAACATGGACAAAATTGCCTTCATGTCCAGCTCTCTGCCCTGTCAAGTTAGTAAATGATTTCTTTGTGTCAACCATACAGCTATTCCTAATGAAAATATCTGTTTTGACATCTGAATTATTTATTTCAGATGTCAAAAAATAAATAGAATAAAATCTAATGCCCTCATCTTATTACCCAGAGAATAACATTTTGCAAACTTCCATACAGTACACAGAATTTAAGTCATTAAATTCTGTTCACTCCACTGATAATTCCATTTTCGGTATAGCCACCACTCGCAATGCCTAAAGAGCATTTTACAATTCCTCAGTTTCTCTAAGAATGAAGCAATATTGTCTTAACCTCAAAACCAGCCCTTCCCTGCAAAACCCATAAAACTGTCTCCAAGTGATCTTGTTTTCCCAGCCTCCATTCACATCAAATTATGCTATGTCTGGGATACACAGAATTTTCACCTCTGACAAAGACTCCTCTCTGTTCAGAGAATGAGGGATCACAAAGTATTTCCCAAGTTCTACAACTTCTACAAGACTTTTAGGACACTCTGAGCAGAAAAACTGAAAATTTGTTCTCCAAAGTCTCACACGTGCACCATGAAATGAATGCATGCTTTTCCCTAACTAGACAATTTTCTCTTTCTTTAGTAGCTTCAGGAATGGCAGCGATGCCATATTCTCCACAATTTGGTGCACAAAATATAATACCTGTAAGTAATGAACAAAATTCAGGGCCAGTCCCTGAAACGGTGCGGAGTTATTTTCCTGAGACTTGGATCTGGGAGTTGGTGGCAGTGGAGTAAGTGAATTGACTTTCCTCCATTGGCTAGAGGGGAGGGGATGTGGTTCCTCCAGCATTTTCAATTCTAAGATAATCTTTCTGAAAAGTTCTGGATAATTATCTTAATCTCTTACTTTTTAGGATAGACTTAAGTTAAATTCTGCAGCTGTATAAGCTTATTAATGTAATTGTCTCAGTGCCGAGCAATTCTAAAATAATTATTCCTGATGCTGTCAAATAGTAGAGATGGGAGCTATAAATATCCAATTCTATATGTACTATTTAATGTCATTCAGGGAGGCTTCTGTAAATATCAGGGCTGGAGCAGGCACATAAACAAATCAGGCTATGTTAATCCAAGGGTCTAACCGTTGGTCACTTAAAAATGCTTATTTATGAGATTATGCAATAGCAAGAGAAGTTAAAGACCAAAATGAATCACAATTCAAATATTTGTATTCAAAGTACAGACATCTGGGATATGACCACTTGCTGATAAGGGGGAGAGGTACCATTTAGTGTCTTTTATTTTCCTGACTCAGATCCCAGGACATAATCTAGTGTTCACAGGCATGCAAACACCTATATACCCTTAAGTGGATTCAGTCCTTGACATTAGTTTAAGCAGATTGATTCTTACTTGAGAAAAGTGGCTCACATTCGTTACTTCTATTCTTCAATTACCCGCCTCCCCAGCTCATCGGGTGAGGCTGAGGTAGGAGTAACAGTCCCAGACACCATCACCGAGTGGAAGGCAGGGGCCTTCTGCCTGTCCGAAGACGCTGGACTTGGTATCTCTCCCACCGCCTCTCTCCGAGCCTTCCAGCCCTTCTTTGTGGAGCTCACAATGCCCTACTCTGTGATCCGTGGAGAGGTCTTCACACTCAAGGCCACTGTCCTAAACTACCTTCCCAAATGCATCCGGGTAAGGAAAATGAGGGTGAAGAGACAGGGTGGATAGAACAAAAGATTCCTTTGATCAGTCACCTACTGATTCTGTTCCCGAGACTAAGGATAATTCAGAGAATTATGTGTTCGCAATGTGAATAATTAGTGCTAAGCAAAGCAAGACGTGATCAGAGAGATACTACAGTGATATATGTGCTATGGGTGCTTAAACCATGGCTTTTTAAGCCACAGCTTGCTTTTCTATTTCTTAGGACTTGCAGAATCCTTTGCTGCAGTTAGGTTTTATGCCAGGAACATTCTTGAAGCTGACACACAACTCAGCTTCCTCAGTTCCATGAGTGTCATGCTCTAAGCCCACATCTCAAAATCTCCACAATATTCATTTTAATTTATCTTATAGCACTTATCTCTTTGTAAATTATGTAGTTGTGGTTGTGTATAGATCATCTTTCTTTCTTTCTTTTTTTTTTTTTTTTTTTTTGAGATGGGGTCTCGCTCTGTATCCCAGGTTGGAGTGCAGTGGCGCGATCTTGGCTCACTGCAACCTCTGCCTCCCGGGTCCTGGTTCAAGCAATTCTCCTACTTTAGCCTCCCATAGATCATCTTTCTTATAACACAATATCCTCAAGATCGGAGGCTGCTCATCCATCATTCCCAGTGTTCTATGCCTCACATGGAGTAGACACGTAATATTTGTTGTAAGAAAAAGGAGAAGGGAGGAAGGAAGAAACAGTAAGGAAATCTACATAGCAGCAGCCAGTACTCCATAGGGCAATGTACAACCACTGCTTTTCCCTTTCCTGCACCACTGCCACGTCTGCACACTTCCCCAGCCTACCCTAATGCAAATGCCAAATCCTCCTAATACATAACCAACCTTGATTTGCGTCACTGCCATTTCCATGCTTCTTAAAGCATGGATGAATCTATGTGACATACATTTTTCTTACAAATCCCAATTTACTGCAGCATCCCACACTTGGCCCCAATTCTACATGTTCGTGTCTTCCCATATTCTGATGATTTCTGTCTCTGCCTCACATGGGGTGATAGGTCAGTGTGCAGCTGAAAGCCTCTCTGGCCTTCCTGGCTTCCCAAAATACAAAGGGAGAAGAATCCTATTGTATCTGTGGAAATGAGAGGCAAACCTTGTCTTGGACAGTGACTCCTAAAACTCTGGGTGAGTGACAGTACCCCAAAGGGCCTATCAATCAACAAGGATGGTGGCTATCTGAGCACTTTTTTCATCATATTCTGCTTTACTTGCCATGGATATAATTCTATAAAGTTACATTTTATTCCTATTTCTACCTACAATGACCTCCCCCCACTATTCTCACCCAGGCTAGTCCCTGTAATCACTACTCCTGGATATTGGCTACTCAGTGTGCACTAACCTTCTTGGGTTTTTTATTAGCTTTATTTTCTATCCTAACCAATTGTAAATTTAAAGTATACCCCTTAAAGGTGATTGGACTATCAAGATGGATACTCATGTTTTCAATATTCCTTGTTTTAGGGAATGTGAACTTCTCAGTGAGTGCAGAGGCAATGCAGTCCCTAGAACTCTGTGGAAATGAGGCTGCTGAGGTCCCTGAGATTAAAAGAAAAGACACAGTCATCAAAACTTTGTTGGTGGAGGTAACATATTTTGGGGAGTCCCTAACAACTGTAAGAATAAAACACTGGGTGGTCACTCTTGAGACCATTAAATTTTGCTCACACAATACATCCTGTAAGACTAATGGGATTTCTCATCCTAAAAGCCCTGCAGCAGACACTGCCAGCTATTGTTAATATTTTTTCAATAATTATTTGAGTGCAACCTCCTGATCTCCACCTCTCTCCTAAGATTCATCTATCTCTCATACCTATTACCTTTGATTCACTGCCCTTACTATCTCTTCGCATTTTCTCTCTACCAACCTCCCTGGTTCTTCAATGTTTATGGATTTGTATAACAAGAGAATGTTATGTTCTCACTTATAAGTGGGAGCTGAATGATGCAAACACATGGACACATGGAGGGCAGCAACACATATTGGGGTCTGTCTGAGGGTGGCAGTGGGAGGAGGGAGATCATCGGGAAGAATAGCTAATGGGTGCTGGGCTTAAAACCTAGGTGATGAGATGATCTGTGCAACAAACCACGATGGCACACGCTTACCTGTGTACCAAACCTGCACGTCCTGCACACGTCCCCTTGAGCTTAAAATAAAAGTTGCAAAGATAAAAAGTAGGATGCCAAACATCAGTCATGAAAACCCTACCCATCGAAGAAAGGAATCTGTGGTGGTTCTCCTCTCACTGGGATGTTTATATTTTTTTGCTCCTTCTCTTTCTTTTCATCCAAGGCTGAAGGTATTGAGAAAGAAAAGACTTTCAATTCCATGACCTGTGCCTCGGGTAAGAGTCCCTCCCATAATCGTAGTGAGATCAAAGCCACACAGGGGTATAAACCTCAAGTTACAATGCACATTTATAGATGTTACCTCCCAGTTGTCCGAGTGTTCCATTAAAGGCAGCGTAATACTAAATATTTCTTTAGATAGGTTTTACAAATGAAGACATTGAGGCCAAGAGAGCAAGTTAATGTGGCTCGGGGGGTACAGAAAGGACTAATACCTGGGCTTTCTTGGTTCACATGTAGCTCTTTTGCCTGAATAGCCCAGTGGCTACTCACCGACAGGCCCAGCTGCAGAAGCTTCGAGTGTCCCAGGACGAGGTAGAAAGAGGGCAGCGTTAGCCAGGCACGGTGGCTCACAGCTGTAATCCCAGCACTTTGGGAGGCTGAGGCGGAAGGATCACTTGAGGTTGGGAGTTTGAGACCAGCCTAGCTGACATGGTGAAACCCTGTCTCTACTAAAACAACAAAAATTAGCCAGGCGTGGTGGCGGGCTCCGTAGTCACAGCTACTTTGGGGGCTGAGGCAGGAGAATCCCTTCAACCCCCTGAGGCAGAGTTGCAGTGAGCCAAGATCGTGCCACTTCACTCCAGCCTGGGTGAAGGAGCAAGACTCTGTGAAAAAAAAAAAACAATGAAGGAGAGCAGGGCCATGACAAGTTTGAACCCCAACAGATCGTCTCTAAAACAGCTGATGATGAAACATAGGCATTTTCTACCCTTGTCACTAAAAACTGTGTGTTGTCCATTCAGAAAATAACTTACATTTGACCTCATCATATCTTTAAGAACCAGTTGTAGCTTTTATACAGCACTGCTGCATCATTATTTCTTATCCAGAGTGCATACAGCACTGTATTTATCATTTGAGAAGGGCTAATTTAAGATATGTTCATATTATCTGTTTATAAACATGGAAATTCATTCAAATATTATATAGAGTGAGACAGCCAGTAATTTGTATTGTTATGGGCGTAAGTCTTACTAGTGCTTCAATAAAGTAGAGAATGGTAGTTCCCCAACAGGTCCTAGACTTCTTTTAGAAAGCTTCTGAGCACAGCAATGCAAAACATAGTTAAATGAGAAGAGGAAGGACTCTGGAAGTCACAGAGTACCAAAAGAAATTAGACTATTAAAGGTAATTTTATCATTAAGTCAAATTCTTATTCCTTGCATCCAGAGCTCCTCAAGGAGATATAATAGTTTTACTGCTAACTATAATAGTAAAATAACCACAATGATAATTGCTCACTTTCATTGAAATTTAATATGTTGCAAATACTGTTCTAATGTTTTACATGCATTTTTTCATCAAATCATCACAGTTTACCCAAGGTCGCAAAGCAGGGCCAGCACCGTATCCAGGCAGTGTGGTTCTGGGGCTCTCACTACATTATAATCAGTAAATGATGTTGTAGTCATAGATGTCCTTCTTTAACATGTGCTGTCTGTTTCTAAAGGTGCTGAGGTGTCTGAGCAGCTGTCCTTGAAGCTCCCATCAAATGTGGTCAAAGAATCTGCCAGAGCCTCTTTCTCAGTTCTGGGTGAGTCACTTTGCATTTAGTAACCTGAACCAAAAGAGCTGCCACCGCACATCTCATCTATTTGTATTTGTATTTGAATTATCAAGTTCTCGATAGCTGTTATTCTTATTAGGATCCTGGAAGTCACACTCTATGTGTAAAACTTTTCTTATCTAAATGGTAGAGCATGTGACTCTGAATATAAAAGCCATTTTTTAAAACCATGTTGGCTGCTTATGAGCTGAGATTATTCTGACATCCAATCTTTCACATTCCCCAGGTGACATACTAGGTTCTGCTATGCAAAATATACAAAATCTCCTCCAGATGCCCTATGGCTGTGGAGAACAGAACATGGTCCTATTTGCTCCTAACATCTATGTCTTGAGCTATCTGAATGAAACCCAGCAGCTGACAGAGGAGATCAAGGCCAAGGCCATTGGCTATCTCATCAGTGGTAAGTGAGACAGAGAAAAATGTATTTTGTTACTCTAATGAAACTTTTCCCAATTAGGCTTCAGTTATATCATCAAATATTAACCCATGATGATAATTTTTACGAAAACAGCTATCTTCCCACACTCTCATAGGATGTTATGTTTTGATATATCCATAACATCCACAAAACTATGGCAGATCACAGGAGGTCATAAAATGTCCACGGCTCCTGGATGCATCAGCCCGCACATATGATGGCCTGTCTTTAATGCTTCATGAACCATCTGAAGCCTTCCATTTCAGGTTACCAGAGACAGCTGAACTACAAACACCAAGATGGCTCCTACAGCACCTTTGGGGAACAATATAGCTGGAACCAGGGCAACACCTGGTAAGAAAGAAAATCCATTCTGAGTTTCAACTATGAGTTCAAGACATGCACAGAGATCAGCTGCCTTAGTCCATTTTCTGTTGCTTATAACAGAATACCCGAAACTAGGTAGTTTATACAGAAAAGAAATTTATTTCTTACAGCCATGAAGGCTAAGTCCAAAGCCAAGGGCCTGCATCTAGTTGAGAGTCTTCTTGCTGGTGTGGACTCTGAAGAGTCCCAAGATGATGCAGGGCATCATATGGCGAGAGGATTGAGTGTGCTCACCCAGGTCTCTCTTCTTCTTTTATTTTCTTTACTTTACTTTTAGAGACTGGGATAGCATCTCCTACTCTTCTTATGAAGCCACCAGTCCCATTCTCATGACAGCCTTTCGTCTAGAAATGGATTCCATTCGTGAGGGCGGAACTCTCATGATCCAGTCACTTCTCAAAGGCTCCACCTCTCAATGCTATGACATTGGGGATTAAGTTTTAACATGAGTTTTGGTGGAGAAACCATTTCTAAATCACAGTGTTACCCTATTTGATTCTTATAGCTACCCCGCGAAGTGAGAGTTATTAGCTTCATTTTACAGAGGAGAAAACTAATATCCAGTGTGGATAAATAAATGTGTCAGGAGCAAACATCTAAGAAGCAGCAAAATTACTTCGAGGTTGACTTTTTTAACCCAATGTACCCAGGCTCTCTCCCTTCTCATGCTGCTACGGGAATATTAGAAGTTTGGAACTTGCCCCTTAAATTGTTGTTCAGCACTAATAGGTGTTAGAAAAATGCTGGAAAAACTACAACTATCACTGACAGGGCATACATTACTACCTCTGCTAGATGATATCCTTTGTGTGTGTGTGTGTGTGTGTGTGTGTGTGTGTGTGTGTGTGTGTGTGGTCTTACCACACAGGCAAACACAGGAAAGAAAAGTGGAGGGGTAGGATGATGGAGGCAAATAGTTACTGAAGCTGGACATTAGAAGTTAGCTCACTAGAGTAGGGTTAAAACTACAGAAAGTAAGCTCAGACATCAATGAAAAGAAATAAATGCATACAGACTAAAATGCAAAAGCAAATGTCTTAGTTAACAACCAAGAAAACTAGAAGGAACCTGAATCTCTAAAATGACATAGAAATACCTTAGGAAGCAAGGACAAGTTGGTAATGGATTAAACAACATGTGGCAGCAAAAAAGAAAAAAAGTCTCCAAGCTCTCAGTAACAGCCAATTGACTTTCTTGGGGGCACATTGTGATGGGGGGTCCAGGTGTGCAAAACAGAGCAGTAAGATGCTGAATGAGAACAGCCTAAGCACTGCGTTTTTCCTCCCCCTAAGGCTCACGGCTTTTGTACTGAAGACTTTTGCCCAGGCTCGAACCTACATCTTCATTGATGAAGTGCACATCACCCAATCTCTCACGTGGCTCTCTCAGATGCAGAAGGACAACGGCTGTTTCAGGAGCTCTGGGTCACTGTTCAACAATGCAATAAAGGTGAACTGTTTCGTGAACTTCTGAGCCTATGACACATCAATGTAGCATCCTGCAAGGGCGAGGGGAGGAAGGAGGCACCGGAAATTGCAAAGATGAAGTCCTGGATGATGTGGGATGGCATCAGGGAAAGAGTATTACACCTTCCATAGAGAAGGAAGAAATTGGGCCAGATGCAATGGCTCACACCTAGAATCACAACATTTTGGGAGGCCAAAGCGGGTGGACTGCTTGAGCCCAGGAGTTCAAGACTAGCCTGGGCAACATAGCAACACCCAGTCTCTACAAAAAAAAAAAAAACTTTTTCACAAAATTGGTCAGGCATGGTAGTGTGTGCCTGTAGTTGTAGCTACTTGAGAAGCTGAGGCAAGAGAATTGCTTGAGGCTGCCGTGAGGTGTGATAGTGCCGCTCCACTCCAGCCTGAGCTACAGAGCAAGACCCTGTTTCAAAAAAAAAAAAAAAAAATGTAAAAGAAAAAGAGAGAGAAGGAGGGGGAGAATTGTATACTTTGAATGGGGGTGTTACCTTACCTGATAGAAACATACTGAAAATTTGTTTCCATCAAACAACAGAAGAGAATGTACTAACACTTGGCATTGGAATTAATCAAATCAGTGTTGTATTCACAGGGAGGAGTAGAAGATGAAGTGACCCTCTCTGCCTATGTTACCATTGCCCTTCTGGAGATTCCTCTCCCAGTCACTGTAAGTACCAGCTCAATCCCATTCCCTACCATGAAAACTGTAGACCTTCTGTCTGGAATGCCACCCTGTTAGGGGCTGAGTCTCAAGTCTCCTTTGGTTCAATGATGAGGCATTTCTCAGACGGATAAGCTCTTTGGCTGATGCATTAAGAGGGATTGACACTTGGCCAGTAATCCCCTTAGACTATGTATCAGAACTAATCCTAAAAACAGGTTCTCTAGTCTTAGTCTTTGGGATTGAACTATAAAGTGAAGTGATTGAAAATACGTTTCTATTTCAATTGAATGAATATCTAGCTGTCTGCCTATCTGTCGGAAATCCATCAATGACGTCGGACTGTCAATATCCAGCTCTGGGTTTGCTGTGGGTTCTATTCACCCTGCTTTGACACAACCAGCTTTTTGCCTCCACAGCACCCTGTTGTTCGCAATGCCCTGTTCTGCCTGGAGTCGGCCTGGAATGTAGCAAAGGAGGGGACCCATGGGAGCCACGTCTACACCAAGGCATTGCTGGCCTATGCTTTTTCCCTAGTGGGAAACCAAAACCGGCGTAGAGAAATACTGAGCTCACTTGATGAGGAAGCTGTGAAAGAAGGTGAGAGCACTTATAAGTGGGAGCTGAACAATGAGAACACAGAGACACAGGGAGGGAGCAACACACATTGGGGCCTGTCAGGGAAACGTGGGGAGGGAGAGCATCAGATAAATAGCTAATGCATGTGGGACCTAATAACTAGGTGATGGGTTGATAGATGCAGCAAACCCCCATGGCACACATTTACCTATGTAACAAATCTGCATGTCCTGCACATGTATCCCAGAATTTAAAATAAAATAATAAAATTTTAAAAAGAAATAAGTAAAATTAAAAGTTTTAAAAAGTGTGCAAAAATAAAGAAGGTGAGAGCAAACAGCAAATGGTACCAAATTTCCCTCTCCACTTACACTGATTCTACATAAAGGGGAGAAATGTATTCCTGCTGAAATACACAAGCTTCGTCTGTAATTCTTTAGCCAAGAGTCATACATTATGAGATCAGAACACCTCTTACAAATCTATCTTCTCTGGGACTGCATAGGTTATACAGAATAGAATATCATTATAATGCTGCAGATCAATTGCAGAATTTTATTTCTAACTTGCTAAAACCAATATCATAGACAAATGTATCCATTTTCTCATGATTTCTGCCCACTTACTTGAATAAAAAGAGGTACAACAGCTCTTTCACACTCCCCCGCAACTCCCTACCCAACGCCATGCTGGCTGCCCCATGCTCCCTTCATGCTCTGCACTCCTGCTAAGCAAGCGCTGCTGTAGTCTCTTTTCAGCTATCATCCTAATTATCTACCGGATCTCATCAGTCACACTGGAATGTTCTGACATTTACAAGATCCGGAGATGGAGGAAGGACTGCCTGGAGGTGGAGGGGAAGATGGTCAGTAGGACAGAGGGTGACATTGATGACTCGCTTATTGGTGGAAATGCCTCCACTGACATTTCCTAAGGCAAAGATACTGGAAGCAGAGTAATCACTGGTGTTGATATTGTCATGAACAATCACTTGCAGGAACCAATTTCACAAAGGAAGCCTACAAGAAGTACATCAAAGCTCACATAAAGTCAAAGGCAAACTTGAACAGAGACCAGAAAGAGTAAAACCTTTAATGACAGAAGCTACAGAACAAATCAGGTGCACTCTTGCTAATCTCAGAAACTACCAGTTCTTCACTTGATCTTAGCCAAAAGGCTAAGAAGTGATAAAAACTACCAGTTCTTTATTAGTGAAAACATGAACCCACATGGCATGGCGCCTCTGCTGGACTACCATGAGGATGGTGTGACTCCATAGATGATTTTCCATGGTTTAGAAATGGAAAAGTGTTAACAAATTTGGCAGCTACTTTGGATGTATCGCCTACCATTCGTAACTGGGTTCTGCTTGTCATCCACACAACACCAGGACTTAGGCAAGTGGGTCTGATGTCATCTTCAGATCTTCATTCATTTTGACCATGATTTATTCAGAGTGGAGGCATTGTTGTTAAAGAAAAAATGTCATATAGGTTGTCTAAAAATAAAATGCATTCCATCTCACTTGAAAGAGCGTCTTTTAGTTTAGTATATATTTAAACTCAATCCATTTTGTGGTGTTCCTGGAGAAACTGGAGTCTGGTTGTAGACCAGCACGAGAAACAATATGGCTGTCAAGAGATAATTTCTACAGTGGAAACGATGTCTGAGACTGGAGCACAAAAAATCAAGAATCAAAAGTTGTAATTCTGAGTTGAATTAATGGGAAAGAACATGCTTATAGCAGTGCCAGTGTTGGAAGTGGAACCTTAAATATTTTATCACCTACAATGGAAGTAGTTAACTCTGGAAGAGATTACCAAAGGAATAATAAGGGACTGATTCAATTGGGGAGAAAAAAAAAGAAAGAAAAGAGATACAAAAGAAGAAAGAAAATGCAATGAAATTTTCAAAGTATTTTTACCTCTATTTGCCAGAGAGAGAGGCTCACAAAAGTCATCTGAGATCAACGGTTAGGTTTTATACTCTAGTCTATACTGCAGCTCTCAGGAAGTATCACAAACAATAAAGGAACTCTCTCTACCACTTTTCTATCAGTCCAACTAAAATAACATTTGAGAGATTGGTGTGTCTGCTCTATGCTGCTTTCTCCATCAACCTGCCCTACCTTCATCCCAGAGAACTAAATCAAGTTCGACATAGAAGTATGTCACTGGGTTTTAGGAGTTTTAGTGGATTTTATCACAGAGAAGACCTTGCTTCTCCTGTATTATTTCCATGTATTATGAATGTGCACTCTCTTATTTACCAGTTGCAATTGCTTATTTACCAATTACAATTATCTCCTTTTTCTCACCCTTAAGACAACCTCATCCATTGGGAGCGTCCTCAGAAACCCAAGGCACCAGTGGGGCGTTTTTACCAACCCCAGGCTCCCTCTGCTGAGGTAGAGATGACGTCCTATGTGCTCCTCGCTCACCTCACGGCCCAGCCAGCCCCCACGTCAGGGGACCTGACCACTGCAACGCACATTGTGAAGTGGATCATGAAGCAGCAGAACTCTCAGGGCGGTTTCTCCTCTACCCAGGTCAGTGGTTCCCAAAGAGTCTTCTGCTCCAAGTTCACTTGGCAGTTGGAAGACTTAAAAATAGAACAGTTACAGGAAAACAGAAGGCAATTATTAAAACATAGAAGAAGTATTAAGGAATATTTGAGGACCATGGGACTTTAAAGGAAAGACTTAAGACATCCCCCACAACAATTTTCAGTAAGCCCTATGTTAGTATATCAGCAACATGGAGACTTACAACAGGCATCTTTACCCTCTAAAGCTGTGCTATGGTGAATGGACACATTCTAGACCAGAGCTTTTCAGCATCAACACTATTGATATTTGAAGCCAGATCATCATTGTAAAGGAGCTATCCTCCGCATTTTAAGATGTTCAATAGCATCCCTGGCCTCTCCCCCTTAGATGCCAGTAGCACCCCACTTCGAGTTGAAACAAGAAAAAAATCCTTCTGTTGGGAATCAACATTCCAGACATCTTCAGAATCTAACAAGAAATCTCTAAGATGAATCCCCCCAAAAAAAATTGATTAAAAGGACTGTGACTAAGTAAAGTTCACATTGATATTTTTATGATTGAGAAGTTCCATTTCAACTACAAGTAACTCTGCCTCTTCACTCCTTTCTACTTTGTCCGAGAGTGCTCTTCCTACTTTCCATTTAGGTTGATTTTTTTTTAAGCTGAAGCTCTTGAAAATATATTTTTCTAGCATAATTCTAAAAATATTTTATCGAGAGTATAAATGATTGTATTAAACATCCAGAGTCTGGCTTTTTGCTCCCATGTCTTCTTTCATCATTAGGATCTACATAGTGAAACTTGTTTTCCAGAGAGATTGGGTGGGGGAAGAAAAACCAAGCTAGATGAAAAGAAAAATAAGAAAGAACTTGACTCATACCATTCTTATTATGAACAGTAAAATTTCTTTTGCATACGATGACATTTATTAAACTTCTTATGTTCATATATATACATATATGTATATATAATTGCTCTTTAGGTTCTGGGGTACATGTGCAGAACATGCAGGATTGTTTCATAGGTACATACATGGCAAGATAGAATCTTCCCTCCATCCCTCTGTCACCTGTATCTGGCATTTCATCCCATGTTATCCCTCCCCAACCTCCCTAACCTTCTCGGTCCCTCCCCTATTCCCCTCAACAGACCCCAGTGTGTGATGCTCGCCTCCCTGTGTCCATGTGTTCTCATTATTCAACACCCACCTATGAGTGAGAACATGCAGTATTTGATTTTCTGTTCTTGTGTGAGTTTGCTGAGAATGATGGTTTCCAGATTCATCCATGTCCCTACAAGGGACATGAAGTTATCGTTTTTGATGGCTGCATAGTATTCCATGGTGTATATGTGCCACATTCTCCCTGTCCTGTGTATAGTCGATGGGCATTTGGGTTGGTTCTAGGTCTTTGCTATTGTAAACAGTGCCGCTATGAACATACATGTGCATGTGTCTTTATAATAGAAGGATTTATAATCCTTCGGATATATACCCAGTGATGGGATTGCTGGGTCAAATGGAATTTCTATTTCTAGGTCCTTGAGGAATCGCCACACTGTCTTCCATGATGGTTCAACTAATTTACACTCCCACCAACAGTGTAAAAGTGTTCCTATTTCTCCACATCCTCTCCAGCATCTGTTGTCTCCAGATTTTTTAGTAATCGCCATTCTAACTGGAGTGAGATGCTATCTCAATATAGTTTTGATTTGGATTTCTCTAACTACCAGTGATGATGAGCAGTTTTTAATATGTTTTTTGGCCTCATATATGTCTTCTTTTGAAAAGTGTCTGTTTACGTTCTTCGCCCACTTTTGAATGGGTTTGTTTTTTTCTTGTAAACCTGTTTTAGTTCTTTGTAGATTCTGGATATTAGCCCTTTATCAGATGGATAGATTGCAAAAATTTTTTCCCCTTCTGTTGGTTACCGGTTCACTCTACTGATTGTTTCTTTTGCTGTACAAAAGCTCTGCAGTTTAATTGGATCCCTTTTCTCTATTTTGGCTTTTGTTGCCAATGCGTTTGGTGTTTTAGTAATGAGCTTCTTGCCTATGCCTATGCCCTAAATGGCTTTGCTTAGGTTTTCTTCTAGGGTTTTTACGGTACTAGGTCTTATGTTTAAGTCTTTAATCCATCTGGAGTTTATTTTAGTGTAAGGTGTCAGGAAGGGGTTCAGTTTCTGCTTTCTACACATGGCTAGCCAGTTTTTCCTACACCATTTATTAAACAGGGAATTCTTTCCCCATTGTTTGTTTTTGTCAGGTTTGGTCAAAGATCAGGTAGTTGTAGATGTGTGTCATTGCCTCCAAGACCTCTGTTCTATTGGTCTATATCTCTGTTTTGGTATCAGTACCATGCTGTTTTGATTATTGTAGCCTTGTAGTATAATTTGAAGTCAGGTAGCATGATGCCTCCAACTTTGTTCTTTTTGCTTAGAATTGTCTTGGCTATGCAGGCTCTGTTTTGGTTCCATATGAAGTTTAAAGTGGTTTTTTTCAGTTCTGTGAAGAGGGTCTTAGGTAGCTTGATGGGGATAGCATTGAAACTACAAATTACTTTGGGCAGTATGGCCATTTTCACAATATTGATTCTTCTTAACCATGAGCATGAAATATTTTTCCATCTGTTTGTGTCCTCTGTTATTTCCTTGAGCAGTGGTTTGTAGATATCCTTGAAGAGGTCCTTTACATCATTTGTTAGTTGTATTCCTAGGTATTTTATTCTCTTTGTAGCAATTGTGAATGGCAGTTTGTTCTTGATTTGACTCTCTTTAAATCTGTTATTGGTGTATAGGAATGCTTGTGATTTTTGCACATTGATTTTCTATCGAGACTGCTGAAGTTGCTTATCAGTTTAAGGAGATTTTGGGCTGAGACGGTCGGGTCTTCTAAATATACAATCATGTCATCTGCACATAGAGACAGTTTGACTTCCTCCTTTCCTATTTGAATACCCTTTATTTCTTTTTCTTGCCTGATTGCTCTGGCTAGAACTTCCAATACTACATTGAATAGGAGTGGTGAGAGAGGGCATCCTTGTCTAGTGCCAGATTTCAAGGGAATGCTTCCAGTTTTTTCCCATTCAGTATGATATTGGCTGTGGCTTTGTCATAAATAGCTTTTATTATTTTGTGATACATTCTGTCAATACCTAGTTTATTGAGAGTTTTTAGCATAAAGCGCTATTGAATTTTATTAAAGGTTTTCCCTGCATCAATTGAGATAATCATGTGGTTTTTGTCTTTGGTTCTGTTTATGTTGTGGATTACGTTTATAGACTTGCCTATGTTGAACCAGCCTTGCATCCCCAGGATGAAGTGATAGTGTTGGATAAACTTCTTGATGTACTGTTGCAATCAGTTTGCCAGTATTTTATTGAAGATTTTTGCATCTATGTTCATCGCGGATAATGGCCTGAAGTTTTCTTTCATGTTGAGTCTCTGCCCGGTTTTGGTACCAGGGTGATGTTGGTCTCATAAAATGATTTGGGAAGGATTCCCTCTTTTTGGATTGTTTGGAATAATTTCAGAAAGAGTGGTACCAGCTTCTCTTTGTATGTCTGGTAGAATTCAGCTGTGAACCCATCTGGACCTGGGCTTTTTTTGGTTGGTAGGCTATTAATTGCTGCCTCAAATTCAGCCCTTGTTATTGGTCTCTTCAGGGTTTCAACTTCTTCCTGGTTTAGCCATGTGAGGGTGCAAGTATCCAGGAATGTATCCATTTCTTTCAAGTTTACTGGTTTATGTGCATAGAGTTGTTTGTAGTAATCTCCAATGGTAGTTTTTATTTCTGTGGAATCGGTGGTGATATCCCATTTATCGTTTTTTATTGCATCTATTTGATTCTTCTGTCTTTTCTTTTTTATTAGTCTGGCTAGCAGTCTGTCTATTTTGTTGATCTTTTCAAAAAACCAGCTCCTGGATTTATTGATTTTTTTGAAGAGATTTTTGTGTCTCCATCTCCTTCAGTTCTGCTCTGATCTTGGTTATTTCTGCTAGCTTTTGAGTTTTTTTGATCTTCCTCCTCTAGCTCTTTCAATTTCGTTGATAGGTTGTCGATTTTAGATCTTTCCTTTCTTCTCATGTGGGCATTTATTGCTGTAAATTTTCCTCTAGACACTGCTTTAAATGTGTCTCAGAGATTCTGGTATGTTTTGTCTTCATTCTCATTGGTTTCAAAGAACATCTTTATTTCTGCCTTCATTTCATTGTTTATCCAGTCAACGTTCAAGAGCCAGTTGTTCAGTTTCCATGAAGTTCTGCGGTTCTGAGTTAGTTTCTGAATTCTTGATTGCACTGTGGCCTGAGAGACTGTTTGTTATGATTTCCATTCTTTTGCATTTGCTAAGGAGTGATTTACTTCTAATTATGTGGTCAATTTTAGAGTAGGTGTGATGCGGTGCTGAGAAGAATGTATATTCTGTGGATTTGGGGTGGAGAGTTCTGTAAATGTCTATTAGGTTTGCTTGGTCCAGATCTGAGTTCAAGTCCTGGATATCCTTGTTAATTTTCTGTCTTGTTGATATGTCTAATAGTGACAATGGAGTGTTAAAGTCTCCCACTATTATTTTGTGGGAGTCTAAGTCTCTTTGTATGTCATTAAGAACTTGCTTTATGTATCTAGATGCTGCTGTATTCAGTGCGTATATATTTAGGATCATTAGCTCTTCTTGTCGCATTGATCCTTTTACCATTATGTAATGCCCTTTTTGTCTCTTTTGATCTTTGTTGGTTAAAGTTTATTTTATCAGAGACTAGGATTGCAACTCCTGCTTTTTTTTGCTCTCCATTTTCTTGGTAAATCTTCCTCCATCCCTTTATTTTGAGCCTATGTGTGTCCTTGCACGTGAGATGGGTTTCCTGAATACAGCACACTGATGGGTTTTGGCTTTTTATACAATTTGCCAGTCTGTATCTTTTGTTTGGGGCATTTAGCCCATTTACATTTAAGGTTAATATTGTTATCTGTGAATTTGATCCTGACATTTTGATGCTAGCTGGGTGTTTTCCCCATTAGTTGATGCAGTTTCTTCATTGTGTCGATGCTTTTTACCATTTGGTACGTTCCTGGAGTGGTTGCTACTGGTTATGAACAGTACATTTTTATCACTCTTCCATCTAATTGGTCATCAATCATCTACTTTAAAAAGGTCACTCTTTTTGTCTTAACTTCTTAGTTTTAGACCTATTCTTTGAAGGATATATCGAAGAAGACCGTAGATATTGTGAAATTAATAAACATTAGTAGCCGCTTATTTCATTTGGAGAAACTATAGCACAATTTTGATAATGCCTGAAAGGCACAGAAAAAGGAAAAGCAATTAGTGAAGATCTACTTTAGGGGTGAAAAACCAGCTTCCCTCATGGTGGTTAACACAGACTTTGAGGGAAAATCCTAGGTGCCAAAAATTTACGCTTTGGGGTGGTTGTCCACTCATCTCTTCCAGGACACAGTGGTGGCTCTCCATGCCCTGTCCAGGTATGGAGCAGCCACTTTCACCAGAACTGAGAAAACTGCACAGGTCACCGTTAAGGATTCACAGACCTTTTCCACAAATTTCCAAGTAGACAACAACAACCTCCTGCTACTGCAGCAGACCTCATTGCCAGAGCTGCCTGGAGAATATGTGATAACAGTAACTGGGGAAAGATGTGTATATCTTCAGGTGAGTCTCCAAGGTTATATCGGGGAGAGCCAACTTTAAACTTGCCAGTTGAAATGAAAGCTCTGCTCCTTACTTCCTGGAAAAGTAAAGGACAAATCTGGAGATGTTAAATAATGAGGAAGTGAGTGCTCCCAGAAAAAGAGAGAAACTGATAGTGTCTCTTTGGTTTCACAGACATCCATGAAATACAATATCCTTCCAGAGAAAGAGGACTCTCCATTTACTTTGAAAGTGCAGACTGTGCCCCAGACTTGTGATGGACACAAAGCCCACACCAGCTTCGAGATCTCACTGACCATCAGGTAAGATGTTCTGACCTAATCAACTGATCTTTGACCCAAAAGCAACTTGGAACTAACAGAATTTTTTTTTTTTTTGCGGTGAAGTTTCACTCTTGTTGCCTAGGCTAGAGTGCAATGGTGCAATCTGGGCTCACTGTAACCTCCACATCCCAGGTTGAAGTGATTCTCCAGCCTCAGCCTACAGACCAGCTGGGATTACAGGAGCCTGCCACCGCACCTGGCTAATTTTTAAAATATTTTTACTAGAGACAGGGTTTCACCATGTTGACCAGGCTGGTCTCGAACTCCAGATCTCACACAATCCTCCCACCTCGGCCTCCCAAGGTGCTGGAATTACAGACATGAGCCACTGCACCCAGCCAGAACTAACAGAAATTAATAGTCCATTTGGAAGCTATGTTATTAGATTAATATAATTTAGAATTGATATATCTATAAATGAATTTAGCCTTTTATCATTATGACATGATCCTTTCTCTACTAAAAATATAAAAGTGATATATACTAAATAACAAATGAACCATATAGATGAGGTGTCCAAAAACCATAGATATCCTTAAAATGCCAGTTAGCAAGATTCACTACCGAAGATTTTCATTTGATAGTTTTGGATTGCTGCTTTAACATCTGATGTATAGTCATGTGGCCAATGTCAATGTTGTACATGTCCAGGGGACACAGATCTTTGCGGAATATTGTTAGGGACAACGTCTTAAAGACAGACAGGTTTAAGGTGACTCTTGGAAGTGAAAATCTGGCTTTGTTTCACATAAGAAACCCTAACTTCTTTTTTCTTTGATACTACAGTTACACAGGAAACCGTCCTGCTTCCAATATGGCGATTGTTGATGTAAAGATGGTATCTGGTTTTATTCCCCTAAAGCCAACAGTAAAAATGGTAGGTGTATTTTAATCCTAACAGACCTCATACAAAAGGATGTTCTGTATCTCCAAATTAGACCATACCAATATCAAAGCCATGTCAACATTACTCTGCCTCAAAAAAATATTTTCCCCGAACCCAGGAAGTAAACGGACATTTCTCTGGCACTAAGCTAAGGGACATATGTGATACCAGATAAATGCACAAGGAGTCCCTATCCTTCAGCCACTTGCAGTTTAGTTAGGAATTTAAAGCCATGGGCACAAAAAATAAAACAACCCAAGAGAGACAGGATATGGTTTAAGAACCATACTGACTGATATGCACTAAAAGTTTGTGAAGGAAAAAAAATCAATGTAAACTAGAAGTAACAAGGATGCCAGAGGGTCTCATGTGTTACTTGGATATTGAAGAATAGTGGAACTCCTTACCTGAAAACAGTTAGCTTTCTTCTCTTCAGAGAATGGCTATTTGTCCCTTATTACAATCTGCTCTAGGTCTCACAGCATTCTCACATGTATTTTCTAACTTTTTGAGTTTTCCACTTCTCTTCAGCTTGAAAGATCGAGCTCCGTGAGCCGGACAGAACTGAGCAACAACCATGTCCTTATTTATGTGGAACAGGTGAGGGCTCTGACGTCCTGGCTGAGACGACATATAGGTCATCTCTCTAAGTGAGTCTCTTTACTAGAATAGTAAATAATCAATATAAGGAAAACACTCATGCCCTTCCAGAACGTTTCTCTATGCCAAGAAAAGAAGAGGGGAAATCTCCTTTGAACTCCATGTAGTGTTCTGTTCTATTTTAATTATGTTAAAATGGGAATATGAGTATTTCCACAAAATTTAAAGTGTAGTATCAATAGAACAAAAGGTTTGCCAGTGCTCCTGTTGTTTTAAAGACCCTCCCCGACAATATGAATAAATATTAAATTTAACGTGTTAATAGGACAAAAGGTTTATTATGCATTCCTGTTATTTTAAAGACCACCTTCACAAAATGACTGAATATGACCCCAATGATTGACTAATAATAATGTTAACATTCCAGTATGTCACCATATAAAATAAAATGTGGATTTCATGAATAACTTCAAATATTACCATAAAACAAAGAAAATGTGTTATGTATCCAAACAGAAAGAATACTTTGTCGTTTTAATTACAGATTGTATGAAACCATGTTTCTCCAGCTTAGAACATGTTCACGTGGGCCCAGAGAATTAATCTCATAACAAGGGACTACAAAAGAATATGGTTGTCTCCGTTGCTTACAAGAAAATCTGTAAAAATTTGCTCACTGTAAAGAGTTCCCAAGGATGTGTTCTAAAACCTGACATCCACAAATGTCTGCTCACCTGTAGACACTGGTGAAAAAGAATCAAAGAACAGTAAAGAATATGTTTTGCTCATGGGAGAAAGAAGGAGGCTTTCTAGGTTCTTGATTACTCCCACTTTTCCTTTTAGGTGACAAATCAAACACTAAGTTTTTCCTTCACGGTTCTGCAAGACGTCCCAGTAAGAGACCTGAAGCCAGCGATTGTTAAAGTCTATGATTACTATGAGACAGGTGAGTGAGAAAAATGAGACAGTTAATCTTAACCAGAGCCAAGAAGTGAATCCTGTTGTGACAGTTGATCCCGTTCTTAGCCCACTTAGTCAACAGTAATATTTTGTTTCTTTCCTCCAAGATGTACACTATAAAAATGCCTCACTAAACACATTTATCAATTGTGTTTTTTGAGTCAGAAACTGAAGAATTTAAAAAAGAATGATAATATATAGTCATGGCCCCCAAGTAGTTTAGAGACATAGGTAACATAATGCAGATTAAAAGATTATATAACAAGGAAAGACGATTCGTGACAAGTGAGTTTTAGCGAGCTAAGCAATAAGTTTGAGAGGCAAAACAGCACAGAAGGCTTGTGCTTCGGAAGAACAAACAGGAAGAAAGACCTGATTTCGACCCCGGAGGGTGAGTACAATTTTGGGGTCTATAGAAGTAGGAAAAGTGTTTCAAGGTGGAACAATAATCTTAGAAAAGGAATTAAGGGAGCAAGCTGAACAAAGTGAACAGAAGCAGAGAGGTGATGGAAGAAAGAACTACAGGTTAATATCATTATGATAACTTTCCAAGAATTTATTTTTTTAAATGTGTAGTTCATCAAAGAATACATAGCATAATTCAATTTATAAAGCATCCAAAAACATATAAAATGAAATAAAATTTAGTTTAGGAATGCATACAAACTTGGGTAAAAATACTCAACAAAATAAAGGAATGGTGGCAAACATAAAATTCAAGATACTAGTTACCTTAGGGGGCGGGGTGGCATGTGAAGGGATCAGGCAGAGACACTTGAAGAACTTCAGAGGTTTGGATAGTAGCCTCTTTCTTTCTTTTTTTTTTTTTTTTTTTTTTTTTTTTTTTTCACTGATTTCCCCCCAGTCTCCCGGCCCCCGGCTGGAGCACGCCGCACTGCAACCCCTCCCTCCCCTGTTAAAGCACCTC
>NW_022437290.1:50195-56042 GCF_009761245.1 Sapajus apella
TTTTTTTTTTTTTTTTTTTTTTTTTTTTTTTTTTTGAGACAGAGTCTCACTCCGTCACCAGGCACCAGGCTGGAGTACAGTGGCGTGACCTCGGCTCACTGCAACCTCTCCCTCCCATGTTCAAGCAATTCTCCTGCCTCAGCCTCCCGAGTTGCTGGGACTACAGGCACGCGCCACCACGCCCAGCTAATTTTTTGTGTGTTTTTAGTAGAGACAGGGTTTCACCATGTTGGCCAGGATGGTCTTGATCTCTTGACCTCGTGATCCATCCACCTCGGCCTCCCAAAGTGCTAGGGTTACAGGTGTGAGCCACTGCTCCCGGCCTCTTTCTTTTTTTTAATTATACTTTAAGTTCTCAGTACATGTGCAGAACACGCAGGTTTGTTACATAGGTATACGCAGGCCATGGTGGTTTGCTGCACCCATCAACCCGTCATCTACATTAGGCATTTCTCCTAGCCCTCAAACCCACAGACAGGCCCTGGTGTGTGATGTTCCCCTCCCTGTGTGCATGTGTTCTCATTGTTCAGCTCCCACTAAGAGTGAGAACATGTGTTTGGTTTTCCGTTCTTGTGTCAGTTTGCTGAGAATTATAGTTTCCAGCTTCAACCATGTCCCTGCAAAGGACATGAACTCATCCTTTTTTATGACTGCATAGTATTCCATGGTGTATATGTGCCACATTTTCTTTATCCAGTCTATCATTGATGGGCATTTGCGCTGGTTCCATGTCTTTGAAATTGTGAACAGTGCCGCAATAAACATACGTGAGCATGTGTCTTTATAGTTGAATGATGTGTAATCCTTCAAGTATTATAAATACCCAAAAGTGCTGTAATGAATGTACATGTGCATGTAACTTTATATCTTTATAATAGAATGATTTATATCCTTTTGTGTATATACTCAGTAATGGGATTGCTGGGTCAAATGGTATTTCTAGTTCTAGGTCAAATTCCTCAAGTATTTAAAATTTGAACAGTTGCTCTCTGAGCAGGCTTCAATCCCTATCTCCATTCTCAGGGAATGAGAATATAAATATGTTAATGATTCTGTTTCATTCTGGTCTATTTACATGGAGTTTTGACAATTCGGACAGGTGTGCTTCTCTCCAGTAGTAAAGTGACTAGATAAACTTACCACGTTCCCTAGTTCATAGATCTTTTGTTTCTTCCTTCACCCCACCTTTCTTTCAGATGAGTCTGCGGTTGCTGAGTACATCGCCCCCTGCAGCACAGGTAAGAGATCACAGCTTATGAACAGTACTAGACCCCATTAACCCGTTCTCCACTTCTTATTGTCTGTGGCTACCTTTGTGAGCTGATTAGTCATGACAGCTCATGTAGCATATAAACCTAAAATATTTACCCTCTGGCCTTTCACGGATAAAGTTTGCTGTCCCCGCAGTAGCTCACTCTGCTGCCCACATTTAACTGAATGCTCCTCAGGAGACCCTACAACCTCATGTTTTTCTTCTCTCCATAGATACAGAGCATGAAAATGTTTGAGGACCACACAGGCTGTATATTTTGCTGGATTCTCCGTCCTACACATTTTCTTAGAAGGAATGGAGTTGTTTGTCTCTATAAAATAGACACTAAAAAGGCTTGCTGAATAAATATGTATTTCTGGCCAAACTATTATTTGTTGCATCATTCATTCATCAGACATTAATAACATGTTCACGCGATGAGTTATGTTGTTTCAAATAATATAAAGAATACAGTTGTGCAACACATCTGCTTGTATTCCAAATGTGCATATAAAGTCAAATCAAGGATAATTTTAAATAAGTGAAGTTCTAAGAGACATTAGAAAAAAATGTGCTCTTTGGTCTAGGAAGCTTTCATTTAGGAGCTAAAGGCAAAAGTATGTAATATTGATTAATAATTAGGAAGGCATAAAGATTTCATGAGAAAGAATATCCTAAACAAAAGCATCAAAAATTGATTTGACAGGAAGCTAAAATGATTGGAGTAAATGTAGAATATGTTGGAAAGAGGTAGCATTGTACAGTGGTTAAATTCCAGACCCTAGAGCCTAACTGCCTAGGTTTGAATCCTGACTCCACCCCTGCCTCACCAACTAAGTCACTAGGGTAGCTTTTTTTTTCCTACTATCCTTTCCCCCTGTGAGGGTTTCTTTTTTTTTTTTTTCTTCAATGTTTCTTTTAAATTCCAGGGTACATGTGTAGAATATGCAAGTTTGTTACATAGGTAAACGTGAGCATAATGGTTTGCTGCACAGATCAACCCATCACCTAAGTATTAAGCCCAGGATTCATTAGCTGTTCTTCCTGATGCTCTCCCTCACCCCACACTCCCTTACAGGCGGCACTGTGTGTTATTCCCCATCATGTGTCCATGTGTTCTCATCGTTCAGCTCCCACTTATAAGTGAGAACATGCGACATTTGGTTTTCTCTTCCTGCGTTAGTCTGCTGAGGATACTGGCTTCCAATTCCATACATGTCCCTGCAAAGGATATGCTTTTATTCCTTTTTATGGCTGCATAATATTCCATGGTGTATATGTACTGTGTTTTCTTTATACAGTCTATCATTGATAAACATTTTGTTTGATTCCATGTCTTTGCTATTGTGAATGGTGCGGCAATGAACATACATGTGCATGTATGCTTACATCTTTATAACAGACTGATTTATACACTATTGTGAATATACCCAGTAATGGGATTGCTGTGTCAAATGGTATTTCTGCCTCTAAATCTTTGAGGAATTGTCACACTATCTTCCACAATGATTTAACTAATTTACACTCCCATAACAGAGTAAAAGCAATCCTTTTTCTCTGCAACTTCACCAGCATCTGTTGTTTCTTGACTTTTTAATAATCACCATTCTGACTAGCATGATGGTATCTCATTGTCATTTTGATTTGTATTTCTCTAATGATCAGTGATGTTGAGCTGTTTTTCTTATGTTTGTTGGCCTCATGGATGTCTTCTTTTGAGTTTGTGTTCATTGTAGGGCAGTTGTTTAACCTCACTGCTTCAGCTTCCTCGTTGAGATGAAAATAACAACAGATTCCATTACTGAAATGCCATGGGTCCAGTCTAGGTCCTGCTGCTTGCTGCACAGAGAGCCAATCACTGAGACAAGTATTGCCAAGGAACAAGGCTTTAATTGGGTGCTGCAGCTGAGGTGATGGGAGTTCACTTCCAAATCCATCTCCCTGCCCAGCTAAATCCAGGGGGTTATATAGCAAGGAAGAAATGTAACAATCTGTGAGAAAACAGGAACTAGGGAAGGGCAAGGAAGCAATCTTGATGAATGAGGGATCCAATGTCTCTTTGTCTGGATATGGTAATCTGGTGAGTTTCAGTTCTTTTATGCTTTTTTTTAAGTGACCTAAAAGACCTTTCTTGAAAAAGGAAGTCAAATAAGACAAATGTAAGTTTCAAATTTTAAGACCAGACAGGTCAATTTCTATGTTTATCCAAAACGACAGTCTATGGGACTATTGGGTCGGTTTCAATTCTACCTCAAAGTATTATTTATGAGAATGTGCCATTCTCCTGCAAGAGGGAAAGAAGAAATAACTGAATCAAGCAATGGCTCAATGCTTCTCCTCAAATGAGTTGTATGTCAGTTTCACTTATATTCTATTGTCTAAAGCAAGTCAGATGACCAAGCCTGGCTTTAATGCTTTACTAGTAAGGTTGAAGGTGGGATGCTGTGACTTTTCCCACAGGCAGGCACACAAGCCACGTGGCAATGTGCGGAAATACATAGTTCCCTTACAGGGACAACAGTAGATAATTAAGAAAAAGAATATAATTCCACACTAGACTGAAACAGAAATACAACTTAATCTCACAAGCTTTTATTTAATAGTTCACCTCAGCTGGTGTGGTGGCTCCCACCTGTAATCCCAGCACTTTGGGAGGCCAAGTCGGGTGGATCATGAGGTCAGGAGTTTGAGACCAGCCTGGCCAACACAGTGAAACCCTGTCTTTACTAAAAATACAAAAAATTAGACAGGCATGGTGGCAGGCACCTGTAATCCCAGCAGGAGAATCACTTGAACCAGGGAGGCGAAGGTTACAGTGAGCCGAGAACCCACTATTGCACTCCAGCACAGGTGACAGTGCGAGACTCCATCTCAAAAAGAAAAAGTTCATCTATAACACACTCATTTGAAAGGGTGCTTTTATCCTACATTAAATTCCCACATGTTTTATGGGGTTTTAAAGAATTTCTAGTCTGTTTCTTTGCTCTCTCTGTGTATTCACATATCACATTATTTTAATTGTTAGAACTTTATAATATGTTTTAGTATCTCATAGGATTAGTTCCTCATTATTGCTCTTATTTTTCTGATTTTTCTGAACTATGCCTTTGTTATTTTCTCATATGAATTTTAGAATCAACTTCGTTTTTTTTTTTAAAGTTGGAATCTCATCAAATGTGTTCATTAACATAGGGAGTATTGTCAGCTTTTTGAGGTTGAGTTCTCTTATCCAAGAACAGGTTGTATTTATTTTAATTGTCATTTTCAAGTCTCCTTATGTGTGTTTCAGTATTTCAAAGTTTTTTCTATGTAGGATACATATATACATGTGTGTATATATATATGTATATCTCAGTTTATTTCCAAATATCTTACTGTATACTAACAATATATATATGACATTTTGTTATATAAACTAATTATATATAAAAAGATTTGCTATGGAATTCTCTTTTATTAAGATATAATTTATATACCATAAAATGCACAAATGTTAATGGCAAAGCTTGATCAATTTTTACTTATGGTTAAATCCTATAGAATATTTTCAGAATCAATCCATTCTACTTGGTTGCCTTGCAACCTTAGATCACTAATGAGTGCAGGAAGGGCTATAGTGTTGTAATATTTCTCCTTTCTCCTTGTTACGGTGAAAGCAACATTTTATTGCAGCTTTTTATATTCCACATAGAAGCTGAACTCCAAAATTACCATTTTGCAGCTCATAATGAAATAATAGATTGAAGCCTTGCACACCAATGGTTCCTAACTTTACAAAAGTGAAATAATCAGATACTCGGGGCATCTTGATAAGTGAATAAAATACTGTCTGTGAGGTTGGAAAAAAAGGTCAAAAAAATCAAAACTAATTCTGCTCAAGCCTAGCTTTATCTATTAATTTTCAGAAAACACAGAGTTCAAAGGAACATGTTAAATTATATAATGGGGATGTAATCTGCAAAATTTGTACATGAAGGAAAACATTCCAAATTCTCCCATAAATACATTATCTCAGAGAAAACTTATAAGTTAAAAAGAGATTTAAAAGACAATCATAAAGCGTAAACCTAAATTGAATCTTGATTCAAACAACATACAAACAAATTATGGCATTTAATAAGCAATTAGAAATTTGTAGCGGCTGAATATGTGAATACTTTTTTTTTTTTTTTTAACCTTTCAAGACTGGCTTTATTCGCTTAGCGTATTTCTCTTGGGATCCATCCCAGTTGTTGCACAAATTAGTTTTTCATTGTCATTGTTTCAAATCACTACAAATTTATTTACTTAAAACAACACACATTTATTGTCTCACACATTTCTTGTCTTATTTATTGTTCTCAAAGTCAAAAGTCTGGGAACAGTGTGGCTCAATGGGGCCCTCTGCTTAGAATCTCATAAAGCAAGGCTTATGTTCCCTTCTGGAGACTTGGGATTAATCCACTTCCATGTTCATTCAGGTTGTTAGACAAGTTCGGTGCCTTGCAGCTGTAGAACAGAGGTCCCCATTCCCTTGCTGGCAGTCAGCTGGGAGCTAATCTTTGTTCCTAGAGCTTGTCTATATCCTTTTTTTTTTTTTTTTTTTTTTTTTTTTT
>NW_022437290.1:56142-84745 GCF_009761245.1 Sapajus apella
TTTTTTTTTTTTTTTTTTTTTTTCTTTTGAGACAGAGTCTTGCTCTGTCGCCAGGCTGGAGTGCAGTGGCACAATCTCGGCTCACTGCAATCCCTGTCTCCCAGGTTCAAGCGACTCTCCTGCCTCAGCCTCCTGAGTAGCTGGGACTACAGGCGCACACCACCATGCCCAGCTGATTTTTGTATTTTTAGTAGAGACGGGGTTTCACCATGTTGGCCAGGATGGTCTTGATCTCTTGACCTCGTGATCCACCCGCCTGAGCCTCCCAAAGTGCTGGGATTCCAGGCATGAGCCACCACGCCCAGCCTCCATCACTTTTTATACTTAATGTGGTGCACCTACAGCAATGGCATATAGGGTGCCTTTCATGTGTGGGATCTCTGACTTCCGTTGCATCTCTCCCCAACTCTAGCCACAGAAAATTTTTTGTTTTTAAGAGTTTCTGTGACTAGACTGGATCAACCTGAAAATTCCAGAATCTTTGAATATTTATGATAAGAAAATATTTTTACTAAATGTTTATATATAACAATAATATTGTGTTTTTGTTTGAAAGAAATCCTTATCTTTTAGAAACATATACTCAAATACTTAAGGATTTTGCTTCCAAATGATAGTAGGAGAGGTAGAGTGGTGAAATGTAGATGGCAGTATGGATGGGTTGTAGAAAGGGCAAAATTGTACGTGGGTTAATGAATATTGGGGATGCACATTGTGGATATATTTTAGTATTATAGTATGGTGAGTATGTCTGGATTCATTATACTGTCTTGTCTAATTTTGTTTTGTTTGAAACTCTTTGTCATAGAAACTTGAAAACTCAAAGTGAGTAATAATGAAAGTCACAAAACTATTTAGACTGAAAAATAATTAAAACATTAAATATCAAAGTACCTGGGTTGGGTCGGGGGTGGTGGCTCATGCCTATAATCTAAGCTACGCAGGAAGCTGAGGCAGGAAGATAGCTTGAGCCAGGAGTTTGAGGTCATAGTGAACTGCAATCACACCACTGCCCTACAGTCTGGGTGACAGAGCAAGACACTGTCTCTAAAAAGGAAAAAAAAAAATGTGAAGTTGTTTAAAGTAAATCTTAAAATTTCATTTACTAAAACTAAACTACATGAATTGAACATCAAGAAAAAAAATCAAAAATAGATGACATGAGCTTTAAAAAATCTAGAAAATGAATTTTTAAAATATAAAAAATGTTTACTGAAGTGATTATGGAGAACAGAAACCAACAAATTGGAAGTCAAAGAAATGATAGACTCAAGAAACAAAAAGTTAATATCCTAAAAGTTTAATAATTAATAAAGATTATTAAAGAAATAAAAATTAAAATAAAGGTTAGTTGATAATAAATTTGGAAACCTAGAGGCAAAGGACGATATTCTAGAAATACAAAAATTATAGACATGATCCACATCAACTTAAAAGTATCTTGAAAAATTAAGTCAGTTAATGACCATAAAGAAATTGAATCATTAATAATAAGTATTCTTTCATTTGCAAAAGATTGTATCACAAAAATATTTTACAAAGCTTTATCAAGCTTTCAAGAAAGTGATAATTCCTACCTTAAATACACTATTTAGTGAACAGGAAAAGATTACATATACAATAAGAATTTTAAGAGTTTATTATTATCAGAAGTACAGAAAATAAAACTAAATATCAAGCTCACTTAAGAACAGAAAGGTACAATCCAAATCTTGAGAGTTTATTTTCAATTGTGTATTGAACTGTGTATCAACATATTTAATCTTTTTTCTTTTTCTTTTAAAAATTTTAAGCACTCTGAAGGAAAACATATTTAATCTTGTCCTAGCTGCAATAACAATAAACTCCAAAAACTCAGTGATTCATCACAGTAACCCAAGCAGATGAATGCTTTGTTACCTTTAATGTGTCACTCCCAAAACATGTTCATCCAGGAGGCAGTGAAAGAAAGATGTGTTAAGAATTGGAAAGTTGAATAGGCAGAAGAAAGGAGAGAGGATAGCAGCTCTCTCTCTCTCTCTTGCAAGTGAGAGGCATCCAAAAAAGGAAGAGTGGCAGACAGCAATATATTTTATAGGCAGGCTTGAGGAGGCAGTGTCTGATTCACATAGGGCCCACACAATGGTTTGACCAGGTGTGATGCTTACATAGTGCGTGGAAAAGGCTGGTTGCCCCACCTTAATCTTATTATACAAAAGGCTTTCTACTTGGCCAGTGTCATTTTGTCTGCTCCTTACTGTACACATGACTGGCAAAGAGAACAGAAGATGGAGCTGCCATTTTCATCATGCCTAGCCACAAGTAGCCTATTGGCACAGCTGCCAGCATTCACCTGTGCAAGCTTCCAGCTTGCTTGTCGATGTCTGCAGCCCCATTTTACAGGCTGCTCTGTGTTAGAAAAGAAAAGGATTTGGGGCTGCTTTTTATTAAAAGGAAAACCTTACAGAGAACCCCTGTATCCTCACTATCTGCCTAAGTAATTTCTTCTTAACTCCTGTATCACCACAAACATCATTTCCTTGCTTTCCTTACAATCAGTTTTGACCAACAGAGTAGAGTGACACCAAGATGTTAGCAGAAGAGATGCGCTCAACTTTCAGATCCTCTGTTTAAAGATAAAGCCTCTTGCCCTGCACTGCGTACTCACCTCTCCCACTTTCCTTCCTATCCACCCTCTCCTGGCTTCTGTCTTGAAAACAGAGCAGCCACTTTGGACCCAGAAGCAGAAGTCATGTGTTGAGGATGGTAAGTAGGCACATTGTTTCCTCAGATTACCTCATTTTCAGAGCTGCCCCACCACCTCTAGACTATTTTGTGTATGAAGAATTAACTTCTATCTTATTTACACTATAAGAAAGATTGTGAAATAATACAATCTATTACATGATGTTCATGCATGGCTGACAATGATCCGTTACAGAGAAATGAATTGATAATAAGACATTGATGAGAGAGAGGAATAGAGTTCACGACTAAAGAAATGGGACAGGCCCAGGGATTGCCTTAAATAGGAGGTAAAAGAGTCTGTCCATGAATCCATCATAACACAAGGGAGGGCTTAATACACAGGTAGTACAGACCCAGGAAGCTTAGTTGTAAAGCTTGCGTAGGAAGTTAAACTTTTAAAATTTCTCTTCTATTTACATTATATTTATATCGTCCAGTAGTTATAAACCACCATGGCACATGTATACCTATGTAACAAACCTGCACATTCTGCACATGTATCCAGGAACTTAAAATAAAATTATTTTAAAAAATCACTTGTGTCTCACTTTCCTTTATTTCCTGGACAATTCAGTCCAAAAGTCACTCGATGGAGGCAGGCAAGGTAGGTGTCATGATGAGTTGAGTCATGGCATTCTAGAATGGGTGTCTAAGACCAAAAAGGGTGAGGAGAACATCTACCAAAGGAGGGTGGCCTTGCTCAAGCTCTCAGAGCTAGAGTAGGGTGGGGATGGAATTTTCATGAAGGGGCAGTCTGTATGCAGGATATCCGAAGCTAAGTGGAGTATGTATGTATGTGTGTGCATGTGTGTGTGCATGCATGTACATAGGTATGGACACATGTAAACTATCTAGTTCCACTTGCTAGAGATCCTGAGAGCAGTGATAACCAAAGTATATAAATTTATTTATTTATTTATTTATTTTCATTTTTGAAGAAGTGCTAATTCTAGTTTCAGGGCAGGAAAATTACAAGATGAGCCAAAATATCCTGGACCAGAAAATAAAGAAGTGCCCAAAGAATAATGATAAAATGTTAAAGGAACCCAAAAGGCAGATTGAAGGGATTTCTGGCCACGTCTGGGATAATCTGAACATAAAAGTAAATAACAAACATAACAGATTATTACCCATTGGATAAAAGAAAACCAAGACTCCATGCTGGAATTAATAAATTAAATTTTTGATAAGAGAGTATATTTATACAGCCTGATACTACCTCCCATAAAATATTATTAATTATCAAGGAAAAAATAACTTCATAGGCCAGAAACTTGGCATATATGACCTTAATAGGGTAACCAAGTTTAACATCACCAGAAATTGAATGCCATTACCAAGGCAGTCCACCATTACCAAGGCAGTCCGCCATTTCCAAGGCAGTCTGCCATTACTGAGGCAATCCACCATTACTGAGGCAGTCCCCCATTATTGAGGCAGTCCACCATTACTGAGGCAGACCACCATTACCAAGGCAGTTCTAACTGTACCTCTGTAAACAAAACTGCAAGGAAGTTAACACAGCAGCTGGGTAGAGCCCATGGCAGCTCAGCAACACCTCTTCTGGCAGACTGTGACTAGGCTACCTCCTTGCTACAAAGGGCAGCTCTGAAAAAAGGCAGCAGCACATCAGGAACTTCTAAATAAAGTCCCACCTTCTGAGGACAGAGCACCTAGGGAAAAAGGCAGTTATGAGTTCCACTGCAGCAGATTTAAACATACCTGCCCAGCAGCTTTGAATGGAATAATGGAGCTCCCAGCTCAGCACTTGAGCTCCTATAAGGACAGACTGTCTCTACAAGCAGCTCCCCAACCCCATATATCCAAAGAGACACCCCATAAAGGAGAGCTCAGGCTGACATCTGGTGGGTATTCTTCTGGGACAAAGAGAGGAAGAAACCAGCAGCAACCCTTACTCTTCTGCAGCCACCACAGGTGATCCCCAGGCAGGCAGGATCTGCAGTGGACCTCCAGCAGAGGTCCTCCAGCAGCAGTCCTACAACAGAGGGGCCTGACTGAGAGAAGGAAAACTGAGAAACAGAAAGAAATAACTTCATCATCAACAAAAAGGACATCACCTCAGAGACCCCAACCAAAAGTCACCAGCTACAAAGATCACAGATAGATAAATCCACAAAGATGGGAAGAAACCAATGCAAAAAGGATGAAAACACCCAAAACCAGAATGCCTCTTCTCCTCCAAGGGATCACAACTCCTCAACAGCAAGGGAGCAAGGCTGGATGGAGAATGAGTCTGATGAATTGACAGAAACAGGCTTGAGAAGGTGGATAATAACAAGTTTCTCTGAGCTAAAAGAACTTGTTCCAACCCAATGCAAAGAAACTAAGAACCTTGAAAAAAGGTTTGACAAAATGCTAACGAGAATAAACAGCTTACAGAAAAATATAAATGACCTGATGGAGCTGAAAAAGATAACATGAGAACTTCACAAAGCATACACAAGTTTCAATATCCGAATTGACCAAGCAGAAGAAAGGATATCAAAGATTGAAGACCGACTTAATGAAATAAAATGAGAAGGCAAGATTAGAGAAGAAAGAGTGAAAAGAAATGAACAAAGCCTCCAAGAGATATGAGATTATGTGAAAAGACCTAATCTACGTTTGATAGGTGTATCTGAATGTGACGAAGAGAATGAATCTAAACTGAAAAACACTCTTCAGCATACTGTCCAGGAGAACTTCCCCAACCTAGCAAGACAGGTCAGTGTTCAAGTTTAGGAAATACTGAGAACACCGCAAAGATATTCTTCAAGAAGAGCAACCCCAAGGCACATAATCCTCAGATCCACCAGGGTTGAAATGAAGGAGAAAATGATAAGGGCAGTCAGGGAGAAAGGTCGGGTCACCCACAGAGGAAAGCCCATCAGACTCACAGCAGATCTCTCAGCAGAAACCATACAAGCCTTAGGACAGTGGGGACCAATATTCAACAACCTTAAAGAAAAGAACTTTCAACCTAGAATTTCATGTCCAGCCAAATTAAACTTCGTAAGTGAAGGACAAATAAAATCCTTTATGAACAAGCAATTGCTGAGAGATTTTGTCACCACCAGATCTGTTTTACAATAGCTCCTGAAAGAAGCACTAAATGTAGAAAGGAACAACCAGTACAAGCCACTCCAAAACGTACCAAATGGTAAAGAGCATTGACACAATGAACAAACTGTATCAACTAATGGGCAAAATAACCAGGTAGCATCAAAATGGCAGGATCAAATTCACACATAATAATATTAACCTTAAATATAAATGGGCTAAATGCCCCCATCAAAAGACACAGACTGGCAAATTGAAAAAAAAGTCAAAACCCATCAGTGTGCTGTATTCAGGAAACCCATCTCATGTGCAAGGACACACATAGGCTCAAAATAAAGGGATGGAGGAAGATTTACCAAGAAAATGGAGAGCAAAAAAAAGCAGGAGTTGCAATCCTAGTCTCTAGTAGTATAGTCTTTAAACCAGCAAAGATCAAAAGAACAAAGAAGGGGATTCCATAACGGTAAAAGGATCAATGCAAAAAGAAGAGCTAATGATTCTAAATATATATGCACCCAGTACAGGAGCACCCAGATACATAAAGCAAGTTCTTAATGACATACAAAGAGACTTAGACTCCCACACAATAATAGTGGGAGACTTTAATACTCCACTGTCAATATTAGACAGATCGAGACAGAAAATTAACAAGCATATCCAGGACTTGAACTCAGATCAGGACCAAGCAAACCCAATAGACATCCATGGAACTCTCCACCCCAACTCCACAGAATATACATTCTTCTCAGTACCACATCACACCTACTCTAAAATTGACCACATAATTGGGAGTAAATCACTCCTCAGCAAATGCAAAAGAACAGAAATCATAACAAACAGTCTCTCAGACCACAGGGCAATCAAATTAGAACTCAGGATGAAGAAACTAACTCAGAACCACACAGCTTCATGGAAACTGAACAACTGGCTCTTGAATGTTGACTGGACAAACAATGAAATGAAGGCAGAAATAAAGATGTTTATCTAAACCAACAAGAACAAACACGCAACGTACTAGAATCTCTAGGACACATTTAAAGCAGTGTCTAGAGGGAAACTTATAACAATAAATGTCCACATGAGAAGCAAGAAAACATCTAAAATCTACACCCTATCATTAAAATTGAAAGAGCTATAGGAGCAAGATCAAAAAAACTCAAAACCTAGCAGAAGACAAGAAACAACTAAGATCAGAGCAGAACTCAAGGAGATAGAGACACAAAAATCCCTTCAAAAAATAAATGAATCCAGGAGCTGGTTTTTTGAAAAGATCAACAAAATAGACAGACCATTAGCCAGATTAATAAAAAAGAATTGAGCCAGAGCATACTTTGATGTTGTCTGATGGGTGAGATAAGAAAAAATAATAAAATAAAATAAAAAAGAAAAGAGAGAAGAATCAAATTGATGCAATAAAAAATGATAAAGGGGATATCACCGCTGATTCCACAGAAATAAAAACTACCATCAGAGATTACTACAAACAACTCTATGCACATAAACCACTAAACCTGGAAGAATTGGGTAAATTCCTGGGCACTTGCACCCTCACATGCCTAAACCAGGAAGAAGTTGAAACCCTGAATAGACCAATAAAAAGGGCTGAAGTAGAGGCAGCAATTAATAGCCTACCAACCAAAAAGAGCCCAGGTCCAGATGGCTTCATAGTTGAATTCTATCAGACATACAAAAAAGAGCTAATACTACTCTTTCTGAAACTATTCAGAACAATACAAAAAGAGGGAATCCTTCCCAAATCATTTTATGAGACCAACATCATGCTGATACCAAAACCCAGCAGATACTCAACAAAAAAAGAAAACTCAGGCCAATATCCATGATGAACATAAATGTAAAAACCTTCAATAAAATACTGGCAAACTGATTGCAACAGCACATCAAAAAAGCTTATCCTTCATGATCAAGTAGGCTTCATCCTGGGGATACAAGACTGGTTCAACATACACAAGTCTATAAACATAATTCACCACATAAACAGAACCAAAGACAAAAACCACATGATTATCTCAATAGATGCAGAGAAGGCTTTCGACAAAATTCAACAGCCCTTTATGCTAAAAACTCTCAATAAACTAGGTATCATTGGAATGTATCTCAAAATAATAAAAGCTATTTATGACAAACCCACAGCCAATATCATACTGAATGGGAAAAAACTGGAAGCATTCCCTTTGAAATCTGGCACTAGACAAGGTGCCCTCTTTCACCACTCCTATTCAATATAGCGTTGGAAGTTCTAGCCAGAACAATCAGGCAAGAAGAAGAAATAAAGGGTATTCAATTATGAAAGGAGGAAGTCAAATTGTCTCTATTTGCAGACGACAAGATTGTATATCTAGAAGACCCCATCGTCTCAGCCCCAAATCTCCTGAAACTGATAAGCAACTTCAGCAAAGTCTCAGGATACAAAATCAATGTGCAGAAATCACAAGCATTCCTACACACCAATAACAGACTTAAAGAGAGCCAAATCAAGAATGAACTGCCATTCACAATTTCTACAAAGAGAATAAAATATCTAGGAATACAACTAACAAATGATGTAAAGGACCTCTTCAAGGAGAACTACAAACCCCTTCTCAAGGAAATAACAGAGGACACAAATAGATGGAAAAATATTCCGTGTTCATGGTTAGGAAAAATCAATATTGTGAAAATGGCCATACTGTCCAATGCAATTTATAGATGCAATGCTATCCCCATCAAGCTACCTATGACCCTCTTCACAGAACTGGAAAAAAACACCTTAAACTTCATATGGAACCAAAAGAGAGCCCCCATAGCCAGGAGAATCCTAAGCAAAAAGAACAAAGCTGGAGGCATCACACTACCTGACTTCAAACTATACAAGGCTACAGTAATAAAAACAGCTTGGTACTGGTACCAAAACAGAGATATAGACCAATGGAACAGAACAGAGGCCTTGGATGCAACACCGCACATCTATAATCATCTGATCTTTGTCAAACCTGACAAAAACAAGCAATGGGGAAAGAATTCCCTGTTTAATAAATGGTGTTATGAAAACAGGCTAGCCATGTGCAGAAAGAAGAAACTGGACTCCTTCCTGACACCTTACACTAAAATAAACTCCAGATGGATTAAAGACTTAAACATAAGCCCTAACACCATAAAAACCCTAGAGGAAAACCTAGGCAAAACCATTTAAGACATAGGTGTAGGCAAGGACTTCATGACTGAAACACCAAAAGCATTGTCGACAAAAGCCAAAATAGACAAATGGGATCCAATTAAACTGCAGAGCTTCTATATAGCAAAAGAAACAATCATTAGAGTGAACAAGCACCAACAGAATGGGAAAAAATTTTGCCATCTACCCCTCTGACAAAGGGGTAATATCTAGAATATACAAAGAACTAAAACAGATTTACAGGAAAAAAACAAACAAACCCATTCAAAAGTGGGCAAAGGACATGAACAGACACTTTTCAAAAGAAGACATATAAGTGGCCAACAAACATATTAAAAACTGCTCATCATCACAGGTCATTAGAGAAATGCAACTCAAAACCACATTGAGATAGCATCTCATGCCAGTTAAAATGGCAATCAGTAAAAAATCTGGAGACAACAGATGCTGGAGAGGATGTGGAGAAGTAGGAACACTTTTATGCTGTTGGTGGGAGTGTAAATTCGTTGCACCATTGTGGAAGACAGTGTGGTGATTCCTCATGGACCTAGAAATAGAAATTTCATTTGACCCAGCAATCCCATTCCTGGGTATATATCCAAAGTATTATAAATCATTATATTATAAAGACACATGCACACATGTGTTCATTGTGGCACTGTTTACAATAGCAAAGACCTGGAACCAACCCAAATGCCTACTGATGATAGACTAGACAAGGAAAATGTGGCACATATACACCATGGAATACTATGCAGCCATAAAAAATGATGAGTTCATGTCCTTTGTAGGGTCATGGATGAATCTGGAAACCATCATTCTCAGCAAACTGACACAAGAACAGAAAGTCAAACACCCCAGGTTCTCACTTATAAGTGGGTGTTGAACAATGAGAACACATAGACACAGGGAGGGGAGCATCACACACTGGGTTCTGTTGAGGGGGAATAGAGAGGGACAGGAGGGTGTAGGGAGGCTGGGGAGGGATAACATGGGGAGAAATGTCAGATATAGGTGATGAGATGGAGACAGCAAACCACATTGCCACGTATGCACCTATGCAACAATACTGCATGTTCTGCACATGTACCCCAAAACCTAAAGTGCAATAAAATATTTATTTTTTAAGAATTCACTAGAGGAGTTCAAAAGAAAACTAGTTAAAGCAGAAGAAAGGATCAATGAATTTGAATACCAGTTATTGGAAGTAGTTCAGTCAGAAGAGCAAAAATAAAAAGAAATAAAAAGTATAGAAAGCCTAAGGAACTTATGTAACATGATCAAATTGACCATTATACAAATTATGAGACTCACAAAAGGAGAATAGAAGGAGAAAGAAAGAAAAAAATTATTCATAGAAATAATGACGAAAGCCTTCTCAATCTGAAAAAGGAAACAGAATCCAGGTCCAAGAAACCCAAAAATAACCAAGTAATATGAACCCAATGAAATCCACATATAAATACATAACAATTAAGTTATCAAAATTAAAAGAGAATTTTGAAAGCAACAAAAGAACAGTGACTTGTAAGATAGACAAGATGCCTGATAAGATGATCAGCCGATTTTTCAGGAGAAATTTGCAGTCTAGAGGGCAGTGAAATTATTCATAGTGGTGAAAGAATACAAACCTGCTTACCAAGAATATTATACCTGGGGAATCTGTTCATTAAAAATGGAGGAGTAATAAAGACTTCCTCAGACAAACAAAACTGCGGGCATTCATCACCTCTAGATTTGTCTTAGCAGAAATGCTAAAGAGAGGTCTTCAGTGAAAAAAAAAAGGACACTAAACAGCAACACAATATCATGAGAAAATATGAAACTTATTGGCAAAGGTAAATATAAAAAAATACTCACCACTGTATTACTGCAATGTTGGTGAGTAAATCACTTTTAATTCTAGTTGAAAGTTAAAAGACAAAAGTATTAAAAACAACTAAAAGTAAAATATGCTTTTAAACATAAAACAGATAACAATTTTCACAAAAATAACAAAAAGTGTCTAGGGATAGATGATAAAGAGTTTTGTATGTGTTGTTATCAGCTTTAAACAGACTGTTATAACTACAAGATATTTTGCATAGACTCTAAGGTAGCAATAAAAAATTTTTAAAGCTACACAAAAGAAAAAGATTTAAAAATCAAAGTATAATTATATACCAAAAACAATAAAACCCTAAGGAAGACAGCAAGAGAGGAAAAGACAGACAAAATAATTACAAGACTAACAGAAAACAACTCACATGGCAATAGTAAATCTTCCCCTATCAACAATTACTTTAAATGCAAATTGAGTAAACCTCCCAATGAAAACACATAGAGTGGCTGAAATGATTTTTTGAAAGACCCAAATATATGCTATGTACAAGATACTCACTTTAAATTTAAGAACACGCATAGTCTGAAAGTGAAGGGATGAGGAAGATATCCCATGCAAATGGTAATCAAAAAAGAGTATGTGGCAGAGCAGGAGCATCACCACCCTGGACAAGCACTGCCATTTTAAAGTTCCCCTTAATCAAAAACAGCCCCCAAAGGGCATCAGCCTAATGGCTAATGTCAGCCTGACCATAAACTACAAATGACATCTCTGACCAGAAACATTCCAACATGAAGATAAACTCCTCCCCTACCAGAGACATGCCAGCCCTGAGATAACCTCCCCTCTGGCCAGAAAGATGTCAGCCCCAAGATAACCTCCCCTCCTACCAGAGACATTCCAACCAGCAATAAACTTTTCCTCCACACAGAAACATTCCAAGCCTGTGATAAGCTCTCCTGCTCTAAAACCCTTAAATAATCTTAGTCTGTTAGAGAGAATGGTCCTGACTGAAACTGGCCAGAAGCCCCTTTCATGTTCATTCTCCAAAATAAACCTATCTTTGACTGTTGAGCTGCTTTTTGTGTTTCTTTACTATTTCTTTAACTCTTACATTTGGTGCCAAAACCTGGGACCGGTATTGGGGATAGAGGCTCTCTTGCAACCCACGAAGCAGTGAGCAGTGGCAGCTCATCCCACTAGATCCTGAGAGTCTCTGGCCACTCACCCCACCTAGTCTCTTACTTCACTTTTCAAGTGATTTGCATGAGCAGGACAACTAACCTGAAGAGAACTGTGAGGCTCCAGCTGAAAGCCACTACTCTCCCGTGGGCTTTCAAAATCTTTGGGTCTCAGGAATCCACTTCTGACCATCCACAACAGGCATTTTGCTCTCTAACCCTTGTCCCCTCCTCCTCCATCATTCTCCCTTCTCTCTCTGTCTCTGTCTCTGTCTCTCTCTCTCTCTCTCTCCCTCGCTCTCTCATTTGGCTTCAGTTCAAGAGGCCCTTTGCCAATTCCAACTGGAATATTCAACATCGGACACTAATCCAGCCAACTGGTAAGATCTGCCTTCCCCTGGCTTTCTCGTGGTACCCAGGAAAGTCAGATCTGCCGTCCCAATCCTCAGAGGACCAGAGGGACTAAGCTAGAAGAAATCTTAGGGACTCCCAGTTTCTTCTCAACTTAATTGTCCTCTTTAGAAAAAGGATTCTGAACTAATTTACACTCCCATCAACAGTGCAAAAGTGTTCCTATTTCTCCACACCCTCTCCAGCATCTGTTGTCTCCAGATTTTTTAATGATCACCATTCTAACTGGCGTGAGATGGTATCTCAATGTAGTTTTGATTTGCATTTCTCTGATGACCAGTGATGATGAGCATTTTTTCATATGTTTGTTGGCCTCATGTATGTCTTCTTTTGTAAAGTGTCTGTTCATATCCTTTGCCCACTTTTGAATGGGCTTGTTAGTTTTTTTCTTGTAAATCTGTTTTAGTTCTTTGTAAATTCTGGATATCAGCCCTTTGTCAGATGGGTAAACTGCAAAAATTTTTTCCCATTCTGTTGGTTGCCGATTCACTCTAATGACTGTTTCTTTTGCTGTGCAGAAGCTGTGGAGTTTGATTAGGTCCCATTTGTCTAGTTTGGCTTTTGTTGTCAATGCTTTTGGTGTTTTGGTCATGAAGTCCTTGCTTACACCTATGTCCTGAATGGTTTTGCCTGGATTTTCTTCTAGGGTTTTTATAGTGTTAGGTCTTATGTTTAAGTCTTTAATCCATCTGGAGTTAATTTTAGTGTAAGGTGTCAGGAAGGGGTCCAGTTTCTGCTTTCTGCACATGGCTAGTCAGCTTTCCCAACCCCATTTATTGAACAGGGAATCCTTTCCCCATTGCTTGTTTGGAAGACAGTGTGGCGATTCCTCAAGGACCTAGAAATAGAAATTCCATTTGACCCAGCAATCCCATTACTGGGTATATATCCAAAGGATTACAAATCGTTCTACTATAAGGACACGTGCACACGAATGTTCATTGCAGCACTGTTTACAATAGCAAAGACCTGGAACCAACCCAAATGCCCATCAACGATAGACTGGATAGGGAAAATGTGGTACACATACACCATGGAATATTATGTAGCCATCAAAAATGATGAGTTTGTGTCCTTTGTAGGGACATGGATGAACCTGGAAACCATCATTCTCAGCAAACTGACAGAAGAGCAGAAGATCAAACACCGCATGTTCTCACTCATAGGCGGGTGTTGAACAATGAGAACACATGGACACAGGGAGGGGAGCACTACACACTGGGGTCAGTTGGGGGGAAATAGGGGAGGGAGGGTGGGGGGTGGGAAGCTGGGGAGAGATAGCAAGGGGAGAAATGCCAGATGTAGGTGATGGGGAGGAAGGCAGCAAATCACACTGCCATGTGTGTACCTATGCAACAATCTTGCATGTTCTTCACATGTACCCCAAAACCTAAAATGCAATAAAATAAATAAATGGGAAAAATATATATATATATAATAAAATAAAATAAAGAAAGAGGATCCTGGGTCTCTGTCTTCTGTCTGGTGACACTTAGAACAAAAACAGGCACTCTTGGCTTCTTCTCATCAGTCCATATGAGTGCCCAAAAATCCCACATTCCTACGTCCTCTCCACTGGGCTGTCTCCCTCACAACCTTGCCAAACTTGGCTTTTGGGAAGCATAACGCCAAAGCGTTTGGTTTTTTATTGCAACATGGCCTGGCCCCAATACAAATTAGATAATGACAGCTGATGGCCAGAAAAGGAAACCTTTAACTTTCAAATTATCAGGGACCTTAACAACTGTATAACCAGGAAAGGCAAATAGCAAGAGGTTCTTGCCTGAATATTTAGGCTTTCTTCTACCTTGAGTCCTGACCCTCCCTGTGTCAAGCTTGCACTCCTCATGAAATCCTTCTTAATGAAAACCCTCCCCAGATTTCTTCTTCTGAAGCTCCTTCCTTCTAAACCCCTTCCTCCGAAACCCCTTTGGACCCTACAGATGATCACCCTCTGTATCCTCATCCACCTGTATCTACTTCTTGCTGGTCTGAATGCTTCATCCCAGTGGCGCCCCTCCGGCCCCCAAGCCTTCAGCCCCAAACCCCACTCCTCCTCCTTCTCCACCTGTTACCCATTCAAAAACTACTCCAACAAGTCAAACCACCTCTGCCATTCTCCCTCTCCAGGAAGTGGCTGGGGTTGAAGGTATTGCTGGTGTTCATGTCCCTTTCTCCATGCCTGATTTGTCACAGATTAAACAGCACCTTGATCTTTCCCTGAAAATCCCTCTCATTATCACAGGGCATTCCTGTACATAACCCTATCCTGTAATTTAAACTTGGCATATTTATATAATTCTAACTTCCATCCTCACCTCGGATGAAAAAGAGTGCTTACCATAATTAAAATGGATATCCACGTTATGAATATATTCAAAAGGCCTGATGGTTTTCTCTTCATAAATCTTGTTTTCCTGGAAAAGGTTTTCTCCCAGTCAACTGAATTAGTTTTCTCCACTCTGTCTTGCCACTCTTGGTGCAGGTATGAAAGACCCTAAAATGGCTTCTAGTGGCCTGGGACTCCTTGGGAAAACAGAAAAGGTGCCATAAATCCTCACTCAAAGGCCAATAATCCAACTGGAAAATTAGGGGAAAAAAATCTAGTAACTACCAGACTTTCTTCTGGTTGTCTGTGTGGCTACACATGTGTTAGGTGTGCAGTGTCTATTTAAAAAGCTCTAATTACTGGCCTAAGAAAAATAAGTTCTTAAATATTTGGGGGGAAAAGTAAAAGCCGTGGAACCATTCAGTTCATGTGACTTTAATCTTTAAAATTTAGTGGTACAGTAAAATCAGAAATGTCTTCAGAGTTTCCAGCATACATTTTTGTTGGCATTTATTAATCAAGCAATTTCATACTTATCTCCACCAAATACTGCAAGGTGTCAAAATTTGGCATAGAGGCTACAAAACTATAACTCAGCCCAAACAGAATAATCTTTGCTTGTGTAATTTTTTAATAAATGAAACATTAATATTGGTTTAATAAAGATAGCTTCATCTTGAACTATTTAGTGAAATAGCCTAACTTCTAATCTTGTGGCCTTAGGCAGTCAAGTCCACAGACAGGAAGGAAGCTTGTTTTGGGAAAGGACTGGTATCGTCTTTGATATTAAAGAAAAGAGAATTTATATTAAAAAATCATATATGGTAAATATTTTTCCTAAAGTAAATTAACTGGTTGTTTAAAGAGAGGAATGTTTACAAGCCAGACAGTCTAGATATGTCAGAGATTATCCATGCAAATTGTGAAAAAAATTTTAAAAGGAAATTTATGCAAGAAATGTACAATTTAAAAGTGATTAGGCCTCCTGAATGCTTTATAAAATGCCACTATAACTCTTAGCTGTACAACTTGCCTGCTTTGCAGCTAGGTAAGACATAGGACACATGGAGT
Source organism: Sapajus apella (assembly GCF_009761245.1). Lineage (NCBI taxonomy): Eukaryota > Metazoa > Chordata > Mammalia > Primates > Cebidae > Sapajus > Sapajus apella. The sequence goes on from NW_022437290.1 coordinate 71,916, forward strand.
TGAATGCTGGAGTTAAGACCTTATCTGAACTTCTGTCTAGGTCCTAGGCTCTACACCTAGTGCATAATTAAAATCCCAAAATTACCAAAAAAAGTAAAGGTTACTAAAAGTTAACAGTGTAACATGTATTTAAGGCCATTGAAAAAAACAGTTTACATATACTTCTGGTAAAAATATTATAAGGAAGCATGAGAATGTGGATTTTTACCTAAATTAAAAGGTTGAAGAATTGTTTTAAGTTGAATAAAATAAAAATTAAGGTTTAAGCAAGTTTTGAAAAGTTAATCATAAAGGAAATTCTGTGTATAAATATATTGGCTAAAGTTGAAGGGCTATCATCCAGTTTTTCTGTAAATTGAGCATTCAAATAAAATCACAATAGGTTTCTCTTAAAGCACTAACCTGCTCTTTAACAAAAATTATACAGGGCTAAAAAGGGTCTATAGAAATATGATCAAAAATTAAAATTGGGTAAATGTGTCTACAAGGTTTTGTTAAAAATTGAGTTTAACATTAATAGCACACTAATAGAAAGGTAAAATTTGGCTCATTCGGTATAAAATCATACAGAAAGCATTGTCAAATATAAAATGGTGTTTGGCTTTCTTTGGGCTATATTTGTATAAATACGTTATTAGCATGCCTTCCAAAGTTATGGGAGACTCCTATAATTCTGATATATCTTAGTGTACATTATCAGTAATAATTATAATTGTTATATTAAAATTCTTGTGTGCCACCAAGGTAACAGATATTCTTGTCAATTGTAACTTTAACTATGGCTACCCTAAAACTTTTTGTCATCCATAAACAATTGTTGTCTTGCTTTTGGTCCTCTAGAGACTGAAGTAAACTTTCTGATTTTTGGGTATGTTAAAGTTATGGCAGTGTAGTTATTTGCATAAGTGCAATAAGAATTTGTTTTCTTTTGTGACAGAACACAATTTGAAAAACCAGTTATTTTACCAAGGCTTTGACTGAAATAGTATGCTCTCCTTTAAGGAATCAAACTTGACTTATGGAACCAATAAAGCCCTTGGAAAATTGGCCTCATGTTTTATGTACACAGTCCCTGTACAGGGTTTCTGATCCTTGGCCAGTAAAGAATGTCACTTTCTGACAGGCTAGGAACCCCAAGTTGTCTTGGAACCTCAAGACAAGAGGAATTCACCCAATTTGTGGGTATTTAATGATACAATTCCATGGCTTTTTTTTTTTCTTTTTTTTTTTTTTTTGAGACAGAGTCTTTCCCTGGCTGAAGTGACAAGTCAACCAGGCTGAAGTGCAGTGGCCTGATTTCGGCTTGCAGCAACCTCCACCTCCCAGATTCAAGCAATTCTCCTGCTTTCCTGCCTTAGCCTCCCGAGTAGCTAAAACTATAGGCGCCCACCACCACACCCAGCTAATTTTTGTATTTTTAGTAGAGAAGGGGTTTCACCATATCGGCCAGGCTGGTCTCGAACTCCTGACCTTGTGATCTACCCTCCTTGGCCTCCCAAAGTGCTGGGATTACAGGAGTGAGCCACCATGCCCAGCCTGAGCTCAGCTTCAAAAGATCTTATCCTTCTATGGAACAAAATTCCATCAATGCCAATTTAAAAGGCCTATATAATAAATAATTATCTTTGCTGCACTCTGTGCAAATAATTAAACCAAATATAATAAAGCAAACCAGTCCTACCATGATTTATTTTCTTATAGTGGCTGCTAGCAGAAAATAACACACAGCCCTTTCCAAACATGCACCTATGCCTGCAATCAGGTAAGGAATGTTGCTTCTATCTCAACCAATCGAACCTAGTAAGAAATGCTACTAAACAACTTAAAGAAAGGGCCAAAAACCTAAGGCTATACCAAAACAACCAAATGGATTCTTGGTTTGGGAACAAAACCATAGCATGGGTCATCCCATTCCTGGGCCCTCTCCTACTAATATGCCTAGGACTAATGTTCTTACCCTGCCTGGTTAATCTTTTTCAAAGACTTTTAACTGACAGAATGATGGCCATTTCACAGACAACTACCCAAAAACTGCCCCAAAGAACATTAGCCTAATGTCTAATGTCAGCATGACCATAAACCACAAATGACATATCTGACCAGAAACACTGCAACACAAAGATAAACCCCCCCCGACCAGAGACATGCCCACCCTGAGATAACCCACCCTCCAGCCAGAGAGATGTCAACCCCAAGATAACCTCCCCTCTGACCAGTTACATTCCAACCCCACAATAAACTTCTCCTCCACACAGAAACATTCCAAGCCTGTGATAAGCTATCTAGCCCTAAAACCCTTAAATATGCTTAGTCTGTTAGAGAGAGTAGTCCTGACCAAAATTGGCCAGAAGCCCCTCTCAGGTTTATTCTCCAAAATAAGCCTGTCTTTGATGGTTGCATCGTTTTTCATGTTTCTTTCCTCTTTCTTTAACTCTTACAGTAGGTGTGGCTATATTTATATCAGATAAAATAGACTTTCAGTTAAAAACTGTTACAAGAGACAAAAAGGGACATTTTATAATGATAAAAGGTTCAATTCAACAGGAATATGTAACAATTACAATTATATATGCGTCCAACAGTAGAGCACCTAAATATATAAAGCAAACATTGGCAAAACAGAAAAGAGAAATAGACAATAATAAAACAATGGTAGGAGACTTCAAAACTATTTTCAATAATGGACACATCAGACAGGAAATCCATGTGAAAACAGCAGACTTGAGTAACACAATAGACCAAATGGACCAAACAGATATATACAGAATATTCTACCCAACAGCAGCTAAATGCATACTTTTCTTATGTGCACTCAGATCTTTCTCCAGGATAGATTATATATTAAGTCATAAAATAAGTTGTAACAAATTTAGTAATATTGAAATTATACCAAGTGTCTTTTCCGGGCTCAATGAAATTAAACTATAAATCAATAACAGAAGGAAGACTGGAAAAATAAAAAATACATATATATTAAACAACAGACTCTTGAACAGTCATTGAGTGAAACAAGGAATCAGAAATGAACTTAAAGTGCCTCAAGACAAATGAAAACACAATTAAAAGCATTAAAATTATGGTATTCAGCAAAAGCACTATTAAGAAGGAAGTTTACTGTGATAAATAACTACATTAGCAAAGAACAAAGATCTCAAATAATCAACCCAAATGTATACTTCAAGAGGCTAGAAAAAGAAAAAAACAAAGTTCAAAATTAGCAGAGAAGGAAATAACAAAAATAAGACAAAAAATAAATACAAAAAAAATCAAAGATCCTAAGTAGACTTTTTGAAAAAATAATTGACAAATCCTTATCTAGACTAAAAAAAAAAAAGAAAGAAATGAAAGAAGTGACATTATAACTACTCTTTTAGAAATAAAAAGGATCATAAGTGAACAAATATGTCAACTAATCAAATAACGTAGAAGAAATGTGTAAATTCCTAAACACATAAACTATGCCAAGAATAACAATAAAGAAAGTCTGAACAGACCTATCGTTAGCATGAAGATTGAATGAATAATAAAAATGCTTTTAACAAATAAAAACCCAGGATCAGATAGCTTCACAAGTAGATTCTACTACACATTTTTTTTTAAAAGGGCCAATCTGTCTCAAATATTTCCAAAAAGTGAGGGAAAACTTCCAAACTCATTTTATAATGCCAGTAGCACTCTGCTACCAAAGAAAGCCAGCCAAGGGCTCTGCAAGAAAAGAAAAAATGACAGGCCAATATCTATGATGAATATAGGGGCAAAAATCTTCAAAAAATATTAGAAACTAGAATCCCACAGCACATTAAAGGATCATACACCATGACCAAGTGGTATTTATTCCTGGGATTCAAGGATGGTTAAATATACATAAATTTGTACCACAATAACAGAATAAAGGGAAAAAAATATATAAATGCATGCAGAAAAAGCATTTGACAAAATTCAACATTCTTTTGTGTTAAAAACACTCAGGAAACCAGAAGTAGAAGGAGAGGATCTTAACTTAATACAGCCCGTATATGAAAGGCCTAGATAATATCAGACTCAACAGAGAAAAGTTGAAAGCTTTTCCTTTAAGAACAGGAGCAACCAGGCGCGGTGGCTCAGCCTGTAACCCCAGCACTTTGGGAGGCCGAGGCCGGAGGATCACGAGGTCAAGAAATCGAGACCATCCTGGCCAACATGGTGAAACCCCGTCTCTACTAAAAAAAAAAAAAATACAAAAAATTATCTGGGCATGGTGGCATGCGCCTGTAGTCCCAGCTACTCAGGAGGCTGAGGCAGGAGAATTGCTTGAACCCAGGGGGCGGAGGTTGCAGCGAGCCGAGGTCATGCCACTGCACTCCAGCCTTGTGCCTGGTCACCGAGGGAGACTCTGTCTTAAAAAAAAAAAGAACAGGAGCAAAGCAATGATGCTCACTCTTCTTGCCACTTTTATTCAACATAGTACTGGAAGACCTAGCCAGAACTGTTAGATAAGAAAAATAAATTAAAGGCAACTAAATCAGAAAGAAATAAATAAACTTTTTCTGTTTGCTGATGCCATTATCTTACATATTAAAAATCCTGAAGACTCCATTTTAAAAAACTGTTAAAACTAATACACAAATTCAGTAAGATTGCAAGCTACAAAATTAGCATACAAAAATCAGTGGCATTTCTATACACCAGCAATAAACTCTGAAAAGGAAATCAAGACAACAATCCCATTTACAACAACACAAAAAGAATTAAATATTTAAGGAAAAACTTTTCCAAGGAAGTGAAATACTTGTATCTGGAAACAACAAAACATTAATGAAAAAAATTAAGACACAATTAAATAAAAATATATACCATGTTCATTGATTAGAAGACTTACTCTTGTTAAAATAGCCAAAATATTGAAAGCAATCTACAGATTCAATGGAACCCCTATGAAAACCACATTGGTATTGTTTACAAAAATAGAAAAGGCAATTCTAAAATTTATGGGGAATGACAGAAGACCACAAATAACAAAATCAGTCTTGAGAAAAAAGAAGAAAGCCAGAGGACTCACGCTTCCTAATTTCAAAACTTAGTATAAAACTACAGTAATCAAAACAGTGTGGTCCTGGCATAAAGAAAGATATAGACCAATGACATAGAATAGAGATCCCAGGAATAAACTCATACATAAAAGGTCAACTGGTCTTTGGCAAGGGTACCAAGAATACATTATGGGAAAGGATAGTCTCTTCAACAAATAGTGTTGAGAAAACTGCATATCCATAAGCAAAACAGTAACATTGGATGTTTATCTTACACCTTACCCAAAAATTAACCAAAGTGAATTAAAGACATAAAACTGAGGCCTGATACTGTAAAACTGATAAAAGAAAAAAATTAAAGAAATGCTTTATGACCTTGGTCTTCACAATGATTTCTTGGCTATGACACCAAAATCACAGACAACAAAAACAAAAATAAACAAGTTGAACGATGTCAAACTAGAAAGCTTTTGCAAACCAGTGGAATAATCAACAGAGTGAAAAGACAACATACAGAACGATAGAAAATATTTGCAAACCATGTATCCGACAAGGGGTTGCTATCCAAAACATATAAGCAACTCCTACAATTCAACTCAATAGCAAAAAAATTAATGACATGACTTTAAAATGGGCAAGGATGTGAGTAGACATCTCTCAAAAGAAAACATACAAATAGCCTATAAATATAAGGAAAAAATGCTCAATGCCTCTAACCAGGGAAATGCAAACCAAAACCACAATGAGACATCACTTCGCACATGTCAGGATGCCTATTATCAAATAAAAGACAACAAGTGTTGGCAAAGATGTGCAAGAACTGGAATCTTTGCACACTGTTGGTGTTAATGCAAAATGGTGCAACTGCTATGGAAACATGGTGTATATATTCATGTATATTTGTATATATGTATACGCATGTGTGTATATACATGCATACGTATATACACACACATATATGCACACGCACAGGCACAATGGAACACTGCCTTTTTGATGCCAAATAAAAGGAAAATTTCTCATCCAAAATACAGAAATCTGTACAACTTTGCCACAATCAATATACATGAACCGTACAAATTTATACCCATTCATAATTTACCAAATAAAAGATGATTAACAAAGTTCATAAAATAGATGAAAATACTTTTACCCAGGAAAGTTACAAACCAAACCTCCACTTTCTAAAATAGAAGTTTACTCAGTCTAAGAAAACTACAAGCTAGCAAACATACAGAGCGCTGGCTGCTGCTAACACCAGAGTTGAGACAGTCTTTTTAAGAAACTTTTTAAAAACCTGTTGCCATGGCAGATTCTGGTCACTTGCTACTTTCAAGGTCAAAAACACAATACAAGGTCTGACTGTCTTCCAAGATCATGTTTGCTAGCTTGTCTTTATGTACATTTAGACATATTTGCTAAGTAAAAGTCTTCTTGTAAAATTTCCAGTACTGCCATGTTTAAAAAGTTGAACTCCCCTGTTGAGCTGCCCGAAAGGTTAACAGTAATTTTCAAGTGTGGTAGTGCAGATTCCTCCGTGGGATCTACTGCAGAGAAAGGCTCTTTGACATACAGATTTTCTTTAAAGGAATTGATATAAAAATTTAGGTATGTCTGGGAAAAGCTGAAACCACCCTGGGACTTCACTCCCTAGCAAATAAAATGATTATTTACTTGGACTCACAGACTATTAAATTACTGAAAGGTACTGTACAAACTATGGCCCTGTCACTTTTTAAAATTTTTTACCACTCTATCTTGTGCCAGATCTTCACAGCTGTGACATGGTTTAAATTCCATAATCCATTCCAAGAGGAGCCCACCCAAAGCAAAAATCAAATTTATTCATATATTCATTGTAAGATGATCCATCCACAGACTATATCTTAACCTGATACAGTCATCATATTGTAGTTTTTGGAAGAGCTTGCTCTGCTCAAGAGAAATTCGTCCTTACAGCTTCTTCAGCTGTCTACCATTCGCATGTCCGTGCTGCTTTGAGTGCCATCTCCTGCTGATGGGGCTTTCATACAGCACACAGATGGAGCCACCCTCTCCAGTTCTGTAGGACAGACAGCTCACACGGTGAGGTGAGTGAGTCCAACCCAGAGTGTGAGTTCACTTGGGAGAGGCTTGAGCAGCTCCTGACTGCTCAGTCCAATCCGCTGTGCTGCCTGTCCAGAAGATCCACTTTATGGTGGATGCAAAAACAAAGGTAACCTGATCTTTTGCATGACTTTTCTGGGAATCAGTGAAGTTTGTAATGTTCTGCCAGCAGTTCTTGCAGGCTCTGGCTGAAGGTCTGCAGCTGGTGCTGGTTCCCGAGCGGAGAAACTTGGAGATGAAGGACACGGTGGCGACGACCTCGCCTACCCTGGGGGCGGCTCTGGGTAGCAGGGATGCAGGGATGCAAGGAGGCGGAGGCCGGGCGGCCGGGAAGGCCTGGGCTCAGTGGCACCGCCCCAGCCGCTGAGCAGCCCCCTGGGCTTCTTCACAGAGCGGAGGACTGAGTGGAAGAGAGGAAGTCAGAGGCGGACTGATACTTTTTTCTTTCTTTAGAGTAAAAAAGTTATTTTCCGGACAGGAGAGGCAGGAGAGAGGAAGGGAGGAGCGATGGCAGCTTGGTTACATGGCTAGGACCTCCTCAGCTGCCTCCGCCCCCAGCTGCACAGCCTTTGAAGACCCCAATAGTTGCATTTCTAACACCGAGGGGCGAAATTCTATCCAAAGGATTATAAATCCTTCTACTATAAGGACACATGCACACGAATGTTCATTGCAGCACTGTTTACAATAGCAAAGACCTGGAACCAACCCAAATGCCCATCGATGATAGACTGGACAGGGAAAATGTGGCACATAGACACCATGGAATATTAGGCAGCCAGCAAAAACGATGAGTTCGTGTCCTTTGTAGGGACATGGCTGAACCTGGAAACTATCATTCCCAGCAAACTGACACAAGAGCAGAAAATCAAACACCGCATGTTCTCACTCATAGGTGGGTGTTGAATAATGAGAACACATGGACACAGGGAGGGGAGCATCACACAGTGGGGTCAGTTGGGGGGAAATAGAGGAGGGATAGTGGGCAGTGGGGAGTTGGGGAGAGATAGCAATGGGAGAAATGCCAGATATAGGTGAAGGGGAGGAAGGCAGCAAATCACGTTGCCATGTGTGTACCTATGCAACAATCTTGCATGTTCTTCACACGTACCCCAAAACCTAAAATGCAATAAAAAATTAATTTAAAAAAGGAAATGCTGCCGTATGCGACAAAATTAATGAATCTTGAAGACATTATGCTAAGTGAAATAAGGCACAGAAAGACAAATACTGCGTGATTGCACTTACATGATTTATCTAAAACAGCCAAATTCATTGAATGAAAGAGTAAAATGGTGGTCGTCAGGGGCTAAACGGAAGAGGAATGGGGAGTTAGTAATCAATGGGCATGACATTTCAGTGAAGCGAGGTAAGTAAGCTCTGGAGATCTGCTCTACGACGTTGCAGTTACCAGTCAACAATAATGTATCATACGCTTGAGATTTGTTAAAACGGAGGTCTCACGTTAAATGTTCTTACCACAATAAAATTTTTAAAAGAAAGAAAGAAAGACACCTGGGTGCCTTTTTCTTGTAGCAACCGAAGTAAATCGAGATGTAGAGGTGTGTAGGCATTGGTTTGACGTTCTCTTAAGAGGTCTGGATTATAGCTTCCATCTTGAGACTGGAGTCAGGCCGTTGAGGTGGGGAATGATGGAGAGATTGGAAATGGCGTTCTTCTCCAAAAACCATGAACTCTGTCGTCCCTTATGTAATTCTGCAGTGATAGTTACTGAGACCAAGACAGGCAAAGTCTAACTAGGGAAGAAAGAGTTCTACAGACTTTGTTCCAATTCTACCAAGGTTGATATTGGGGGCAGGGTTCTTGCCAGCAGCATTAAACCCAACAATCTATACTTCCTAGCACAATCTCTACCTTTGATTTCTGCAAAAAAGCACTTTTTTTGTTTTTCTTTCAAGGCTCCTCCTTCACAGATCCGTTTTTGGATATCTTCTTTATTAGACCTCTAAATGTTGAAATTCCTCTAGATTTCTATCTATGCTGCCTGTTCCTTGCACCCTACATATTCTTCAGTCATTTCTACAACTTTTAATAGCATGTGTGGATAACTCCCAGCTTGCTACTTTCACTGTGATTCTCCTGCCTCACACCGTTCCCCTCTTTGGTGATGATGTGTCTGCACATTGGCTCTTTTTCTAATCTTGAATACTTTATTTCTGTCTGGGGAGTTTAGCACATGCTTCTCTCTTCCTGTAATGCAGCGGATTGTGCCCTCTCCCTTTTTGCAAGGATAAATTCCCAGCTTAAATGCCATTATCGTAAGAGAGGTCTTCCCTAAACATGCAATCTATACTGGATGCTCAGGAGAGAGAAGAAACATTTTTTCTTTCATGTCATTTATCATCACATAGAATTACTTTACTTATTTGTTTATATACTTTGATCTGTATTTTTCCACAGGAATGTAAAATTCCCAGTGGCAGGAACGTATGGTTTTTGTTAATCACAGAACCGTATCTGATACAAAACATGCATTAAAATACTTGCAAACTGACTAAATAATATCCATCTTCTCCACTTGACTATTTTACTTGCCACACCATCCCCAGTACCTAATTCAGAGCCTGGTTCATTGACAGCCCTTAAATATTGACTGAACCCAATTAATCAATTTTTTCTTTAACTTCCGAACTCTGTGCCCAGCTCCCTACTGAATAGCTTCACTGGATATCTCAAAAGAATCTCAAATTCAGTATGTTTAAGACTCTATCTCCTACTTTCCTATCTGCTATTAGCAAGACCATCCAGTACTTGCCCTAGTAGAAAATCTACAATCATCTTTTACTTATCTCTAAAATGGAAAAAAAAAATACACCTTTTTCATAAAGTTTGGAGTGCACTAAGTGAAATAAGTAAAGTGCCTGTCACAATGCCTGGCATACAGTATCTATAAATATTAGTTTAGCTATACCAGCTTTCATTGATTCAAAGAGGCACATCTTTTCACATCCCTGAAATTAAGATAGTTTTGTGATCAGTAGTGTTTCATAATTGGAAACACATCTAATTAATCATTAATCAGGTGGAAATTTTTTCTTTAAATACTTCATTAGAAAATTGTGTCCTTTACATCAATGGTGCTTCAGATGCGATAATTTGCAGTAACACAACTGCCCATACATATTAAAGTAGTAATTAAGTCACATCATGTACACTTCAAATCTATATTTTTCTCACTCTTTCCACTGTTGTAATCTTGCTTCCGTTTTCTTTCACCTGAACATTAAATTAACCCCCTGAATGGTCTTCTTGCCAACTATATTGCCCTTCTCCAATGTGTGTGTCATACTCATGCCAGAGGGCTCATATTTCTCTCATGCCTAACTCACTTCATTATCTATACAACTGCCTGCAGAACGGAATCCAGATTCTTCCAAATGGCACCCAGGACTATGACTCTCTCTCTGTAGCCTCATCCCTAAGCCCCAGTCAAGCTGACCTCTCTATGTACTCGCAGATTGCTTAACATCCTATGTGGTTTCATAACCCCATGTCTTTTACCACAACTGAGTTAACTTGAAAATATTTTGCATCTGTCTGTGTATTAGCTGGAATCCCTCTGGCAATAAATAACAGAAAAACAACTAGCAGTTGCTTAAACAAATAGGAAAGTCCACAGGTTGGTATTCCAAGGTTGATAGAATTGCCCAATAATGCTGATGAGGACCAAGTCCCATTCTATCTTTCAGACTTCCTTCACATGCAGACCTTCATTCTCCTGCTTGTTACTACTTTGCTGTCTCAAGAGGGTCATTGAAATATTATCACATCTATTTTCCATGAAGTAAGAACAGTGGTATGCCCACTAGAACTCTTCTTTTTAAGACAGCAAATGTTTCCCGTAAGCCCTACCCAGCAGTTTTCTGCTTATGTCTCATTGCCCAAACAGTGCCTAGAGAGAGGGATACTGTGGGTAGTGTAGCCAGTGACCAGTGTCTGCCACAGTCTGCTTGGAAAATATCTTCTCATTTTTTGTGAGATTCAACTCAAGAGTTATGTCTTAGAAATTTAGAAATGTATATATACATATGTATATAAATTATAAATACATTGACATTTATACAAGCATACATAAAATACAGATATATAAATAAATATATATATAACATGTACCCTTTCATCATTAACTGAATATTTATCAAACACCTGTAAGTAGTGCATACCAGGTACCGTTCTAGGCACTGGGAATACAGCAATGAACAGCACTGTTTCCTTTGTGGAATTTACAATGAAGAAAGAGAAAAAGAGAAAGAAAGAAAGAGGTTATGGCTAGCTGGTAACATTCAAAGCCAAACCACCTCATGAAACCCCATTACAAGTCAAAATAGTATAGCCCAGGTGTGTAGTACTCTGGTGGTCTCGTTTTACCATCGTTAAAGCCTAAATACATAGCAAAGAGAACAGATTCCACATACTTCAAAAATGTGTAACTCCAAGTGTGAAATATCCACAGACCCAGTCACCCCACCCCAGCTTCTGCCAGAGAAAACTGGTGTGAGAACAACTGGTTTGGAAATTAATTGCATTCTTCCCCCCACCCCCTTGGGCCATAAAACTTTATTGGCAGGTCAGAATAAGGGCCAGGGGTAAGGGTCCCTCCCTTCCCATTCCCTACCCAGGGTCTTCCCTCTGAAGGAGGGCAGAAGCCCAGGAGCCTGCCACTCAGCGGGCCTTGCAGGAGGGCAGGTTCCCGTAGGGATCTTTCTGGCGCTCGGGCAGGATGCGGTCGGTAGTGATCTCCTGCTCAGGCCTCTGGCGGTCAGCATGCACATCGCCCAGCTGGACTTCGGCACCGCTGCTCAGAGCCTGGATCCGCACCAGCCGGGCCTCAACGCAGGCCTCCGTTCCCACAGCGCGCCTTCCAATGCGGCTTTCGTGCAGAGCCGCGACTGCAGAGGGTGCGCCGCCGGTCGGTGACTCGAACTTGCTCATCTGGAGCTGCTCCGTGTGGCCAGCGACCTCCCGACTCAGCTCCTCAGCCTGGCTGGTGACCAGGCTTCAGCATCTTCCGCGTCTGCTCAGCCATGACTGGCCTCACGTGTCGCCCAGGATCATGGCAAGACCGCTGCCTGGAGCAGGATCCACCTCCCCATTGACCTGGCCACCCACGGCACTGATTTCCTCGTTGTGGCTCTTCTCCAGGTAGGCCAGCCCCTCCTGCAGGCCTTGGATGTGCATCTCCAGGTCAGCCCCGGCCGGGTCTGCTCATGCAGCGCCCCGCGCAGGCCTCGAAATCTGCCTCCACGCCCCTTCGCAGAGCCTGCTCCGTCTCAGACTGGGTTCAGAAGTCATCTGTAGCCAGGCGGACATTGTCAATCTGCAAGACAATCCTGGAGTTCTCAATGGTGACACCAAGAATCTTGTCCCGCAGGTCTTCGATGGCCTTGAAGCAGTGGCTGTAATTACAAGGGGGTCGGGCCCCTGCTTCTCATCCGAGTCGCAGATCTTCACCTTCAGCTCGACACTGGCCTCCTCCAGAGCCCGCACTTTATCCAGGTAGGAACCAAGTGGTCGTGGATGTTCTGCGTTGTGATCTTGGTGCCTGCCAGCCGCCTGTCAGACCCGCCCAGGACGCTGGCATCACGGCTGCCACGGCCCTGGAAGAGGATGAAGGCGCAAAGCCGGCAGAATACACAGACAGGCCATGGCCCCAGAGCGCCAGTGGATGCTGGGTGCTAGGAAGGCGCCCCAGAG
>NW_022437291.1:0-22376 GCF_009761245.1 Sapajus apella
ATTTGAGGCCAGGAGTTCAAGACCAGTCTGGCCAACATGGTGAAACCCTGTCTCTACTAAAAATACAAAAATTAGCCAGGCGTGGTGGCAGGCACCTGTAATCCCAGCTACTCACACCTGTAATCCCAGCACTTTGGGAGGCCAATGTAGGAAGATCATTTGAGGTCAGGAGTTCGAGACTGGTCTGGCCAACATGGTGAAACTCTATCTCTACTAAAAATACAAAAATTTGCTGGGCATGGTGGCAGGCAACTGTAATCTCAGCTCCTGGGAAGGCAGAGAACTACAGAGTGAGAATCACTTGAACCTAGAGGCAGAGATTGCAGTGAGCTGACATCATGCTACTGTACTCCATCCTGGGAGACAGAGCAAGACTCCGTCTCAAAAATAAAAATAAAAAAATAAGCAAGCAAGTAATGGGAAGGGAAATATTTAAGGAAGGCAAATAAGAAATCATTTTTTAAAAAAATTACTGGTAACTGATTTGAAATGAGTTACTAAAAAGATTTATTCTTTCTCTTTTGAGCCTTAGAAAGGAAACCCATGAAAACATGTGCCTGAAAGAGAGGAAAGAACTAATATGTCTTGAGTAGGAAACAAAAGATTTCCAAACAGGCTGAAATCTCTTCCCAGTGTGCATAACAGGGACTCACAGGCTTGGGAGCTTTGTCTTCTTTGGGATTGGGGAGAATGAAGGGCAAATGAAGAACATGGGGAAAGAAAAATGTTCTTTGCTAATTGGAAACAGGTTTGTCTCTGTATTAATGCTCCTTTCCTTCTTCTATACTTTAATAACTATTTGTGCTACAGATGTTTACAAGTGTTCTGAGTTTCTGGGTAAAATTTGAAGGCTTGTGCACCGCTATGGAAACTATGGGTGACAGGTAGATTGTTTTGAAGCGGTGGTGGCCATTATTTATGGTACCAGAAGTTTGAAGTCCCTTCAACTATGAGAAAAGGAAAACAATGCACTAGCTTTTTTGTAAGACAAATATAGATACCGACTGTTTATTTCACAATTTATACAGTCATTTATTTTTTAATCATTTTTTTTTTAGACAATGTCTCACTCTGTCACCCAGGCTGGAGTGCAGAGGTGTAATCTTGGCTCACTGCAACCTCCACCTCTCAGTGTCAAGAGATTCTCCTGCCTCAGCCTCCCTGAGTAGCTGGGACTACAGGCATGTGCCACCATGCCCGGCTAATTTTTTAGTGTTTTTAGTAGAGACAGGGTTTCACCACATTAGCCAGCATGGTCTCAATCCTCTAACCTCATGGTCTGCCCGTTTTGGCCTCCAAAGTGCTGGGATTACAGGCATGAGCCACCGCACCTGGCCTATTTTTTAATCATTTCTAATTATATTCACAAGAATTCTAGGAATAAAGGAGCCCTGCTCTAGACTATTATTTTCTCTAAAGTTCTAGGTCTGTGTTACAGCTTCTGTCCTCTGAAGTGGAAGAGTGAGGCATGAATCTTTCTAAAGTTCTGACATCTGTCCTCATCAGCTTCTGTCTTACCACTGCTTTTTACCAGCCAGCTGGCTCTGTTAGTTCATCTCTTCCAATGTCTTTCTGGGGCTAATAACTGCAAAGGGTACCACATTAATTATTTTTTGTAAGAGACAGGGTCTTACTCTATGACCCAAGCTGGAGTGCAGTGATGCAATCATAGCGTACTGCAGCCTCAACTTCCTAGGCTCAGGGAATCCTCTTGTCTTAGCCTCCTGAGTAGCTAGGACCACAGGCATGCACCACTACGCCCGGTTAAATTTTTTTTTTTTCTTTTAGATGTAGGCTCTTGCTGTGTGGTCCAGGTTGCTCTTGAATTTCTAGCTTCAAGTAATCCTCCCTTCCTTGGCCTGCTAAAGTGCGGGGATAATAGGGATGAACCACCACACCTGACCACTAATTTTAGTTTAATGTGATTGGAAATAAACATGAACACAGAAAGTGTCTAAAACGTATTTCCTTTTATACACACCCATATATGCACACACTTTGTAGTATCCACTTCCACATTACAAAATCTACGATTTCAAGTCAAAAAGCTTGGATTAAATTTGGTAAATTTAGTTTAGCATGTAATTCTAAATAGTTGAGTCATAAATAAGACCCAGGCCATATTCTTGTGGAGAACTGGTTTTTACGAAAACAGCCAGTGGTCCTCACTTGTTGTAGAGGGTGCTCTGAAGCAATCATTGCCATTTTGATATCACCATTATCAAATGGTCCACTTTGGTCCATTTTATCTCCTCACATAGGAAGACTTCAGTAATGAAATGATAGAAAAAGTATATGCATTCAACAAATATTTGTGAGCACCATCTTCTAGGTGCTGAGGATTCACTAAGAAGCCAAACTATCGGGGATGCAAGGCTGGTTCAACATACGCAAGTTTATAAATGTAATTCACCACATAAACAGAACCAAAGACAAAAACCACATGATTATCTCAATTGATGCAGAGAAGGCCTTTGACAAAATTCAACAGCCCTTTATGCTAAAAACCCTCAATAAACTAGGTATTGACGGAACGTGTCTCAAAATAATAAAAGCTATTTATGACAAACCAACAGCCAGTATCATACTGAATGGGCAAATACTAGAAGCATTCCCTTTGAAATCTGGCACTAGACAAGGATGCCCTCTTTCACCACTCCTATTCAATATAGCACTGGAGGTTCTAGCCAGGGCAATCAGGCAAGAAAAAGAAATAAAGTGTATTCAAATAGGAAAGGAGGAAGTCAAACTGTCCCTATTTGCAGACGACATGATTGTATATCTAGAAGACTCCATCGTCTCAGCCCCAAATCTCCTGAAACTGATAAGCAACTTCAGCAAAACCTCACAATACAAAATCAATGCGCAAAGTCGCAAGCATTCCTATACACCAATAACAGTCTTAAAGAGAGCCATTTCAAGAATGAACTGTCATTCACAATTGCCACAAGAGAATAAAATACCTAGGAATACAACTAACAAGGACCGTAAAGGACCTCTTCAAGGAGAACTACAAACTACTGCTCAACAAAATAAGAGAGGACACAAACAGATGGAGAAGCATCCCATGCTTAGGAAGAATCAATATCGTGAAAATGGCCATACTGCCCAAAGTAATTTACAGATTGAACACTATCCCCATCAAGCTACCAATGACCCTCTTCACAGAACTGGAAAAAAACACCTTAAACTTCAAATGGAACCAAAAGAGAGCCCTCATAGCCAAGTCAATTCTAAGCAAAAAGAACAAAGCCGGAGGCATCACACTACCGGACTTCAAACTATACTACAAGGCCACAGTAATCAAAACAGCATGGTACTGGTACCAAAACAGAGATATAGACCAATGGAACAGAACAGAGGCCTCAGAGGCAACACAACATATCTACAACCATCCAATCTTTGACAAACCTGACAAAAACCAGTAATGGGGAAAGGATTCCCTGTTTAATAAATGGTGTTGGGAAAACTGGCTAGCCATGTGCAGAAAGCAAAAACTGGACCCCTTCCTGACACCTTACACTAAAATTAACTCCAGATGGATTAAAGACTTAAACATACGACCTAATACCATAAAAACCCTAGAAGAAAATCTAATCAAAACCATTCAGGACATAGGCGTAGGCAAGGACTTCATGACCAAAATACCAAAGCATTGGTAACAAAAGCCAAAATAGACAAATGGGACCTAATCAAACTCTATAGCTTCTGCACGGCAAAAGAAGCAGTCATTAGAGTGAATCGGCAACCAACAGAATGGGAAAAAAATTTTTGCAATCTACCCATCTGACAAAGGGCTGATATCCAGAATTTGCTAAGAACTAAAACAGACTTACAAGAAAAAAACAAACAAGCCCATTCAAAAGTGGGCAAAGGATATGAACAGATACTTTACAAAAGAAGACATATATGAGGCCAACAAACATATAAAAAAAATGCTGATCATCACTGGTCATTAGAGAAATGGAAATCAAAACTACATTGAGATACCATCTCACACCAGTTAGAATGGCGGTCATTAAAAAATCTGGAGACAACAGATGCTGGAGAGGATGTGAAGAAATAGGAACACTTTTACACGGTTGGTGGGAGTGTAAATTAATTCAACCACTGTGGAAAACAGTGTGGCGATTCCTCAAGGACCTAGAAATAGAAATTCCATTTGACCCAGCAATCCCATTACTGGGTATATATCCAAAGGATTATAAATCGTTCTACTATAAGGACACATGCACATGAATGTTCATTGCAGCACTGTTTACAATAGCAAAGACCTGGAACCATCCCAAATGCCCATCGATGATAGATTGGACAGGGAAAATGTGGCACATATACACCATGGAATACTATGCAGCCATCAAAAACGATGAGTTTCGTGTCCTCTGTAGGGACATGGATGAACCTGGAAACCACCATTCTCAGCAAACTGACACAAGAACAGAAAATCAAATACTGCATGTTCTCACTCATAGGTGGGTGTTGAACAATGAGAACAGATGGACACAGGGAGGGGAGCACTACACTATTGGGTCTATTGGGGGGAAATAGGGGAGGGACAGTGGGGGTGGGGAGTTGGGGAGAGATAGCATGGAGAGAAATGCCAGATATGGGTGATGGGGAAGAAGGCAGCAAATCACACTGCCACATGTGTACCTATACAACGATCTTGCATGTTCTTCACTTGTACCCCAATATCTAAAATGCAATAAAATAAAATAAAATAAAAAGAAGCCAAAATGTACAGAAAGCCCTACCCTCATGAAACCAGCTTGGGGTGGAAGATGACATGAGAAGGACAGTCTATGGAAAAGTAGATCTCCTTTTATAGAAATGTCCTGGTGAGCCAGTTTGTAAGCTGCTTTTCATAAAATGTCAAAAATGTATACAGATAATTTGCTAAGTAAAGTAGTTCTTGATTTAGAAAACTTCCGATTAGAGATTGGTTAACTTTTATGCTCAAATTTATTAAAGTATAATAAAATACAATTATTCAGCAACTCAACTATACTATAGATTTAATTATGGTGCAAAGACACAGTGTTTACATTTAACTTCCTATATCATGGAGAACCCCCAAACAAAGTGTACCCCAATTCTTATAACATGGCTCTACGTAGATGTATCAAGATCTCTGTTCCGTAACATGGGTTTTTATAGGATTTCAGTGCTAATGTCTGAGATTAATCAACTACTATCAGCCTAAGGAGGTGTTATACTTATAACATGAAAATTCTCTAGTTTCCCAACACAGCAGCAGTGATAATAGCAAGAAATAGAGCAATCAACCCAACGTCATGATAATCCTTTTGACTTTTCAAATGGGGTAAAGATGTGGGAAAAGATGGATGAAAAATTACCGGTTGATTCAGTTGACATGTGTTGTACACAGAATTACTACTCTGCTTTCTCTTGTAAGGCAAATGGCAACCAAAATAAGAAGGTGGAAGCAGGGGCTGCCAGAGAGTCACAGTCAATATGGGAGAGCGCCCGGCATGGCAAGGTTCAGAATCTATGTTCCTCCAGAGCTGCTCATCAGCTAAGGATTAAGGCGGGTAGTGGAATATGGTTAGGCTGTTTTTTTTTTGTTGTTGTTGTTGTGTTTTTTTTTAATCAAGGCAGAGAATAGAGAAGATTACTTATAATAATGGTGCTAAAATAAAAGACCCATGGATGAAGCAGTGGCTCTTAAATTTTGGTGTGCATTAGAATCACCCAGAGGGCTTCTCAAAACACAGTTGGATCCCCAGAGTTTCTGATGCAGTAGATCTGGTGTGGGGCCTGAGAATTTGTTTTTCCAAGAATTTCAAGGTGGTGCTGGTACTGATAATCCAGGGATCATATTTTGATAACCATTTGGGTGAGTAGATATACAAAAAAGATGCAAAGAATGGGAGGAGGAGATGACAGGCAGAATTTTATGATGATCCCTGTTATCTGTGTGCCCTTCCCCTTGAGCACAGGGGAATCTGTAAATGTGGTGACATATCACTACCACAATTAGGTTGATAATAAGTTGACTGTGTATAATCAAAAGAGAGATTCTCCTGGTTGGGCCTCACCAAATTAGGTGAGCCTTTAAAAAAAGGTGATGAGTCAGAGGCAATCCAGCTGGCCTCGAAGAAAATAAATATCCATGATGTGAACTGCCTAGGGGAGCCACGCCACTTATATTTAAGTAAAAAAGTGTTTATTAACTGACTAGTGTTTGCAAGATTCTGTCGCACCCAGCTGTGGAGTTAAAACAAGTTCACAGTTCTTTTCCTCAAAGAGCTAACTATCTGCTAAGAAGGATAACATAAGAACACAAACAATTTTTCTTCAAGGCAAATTATATTAAAAGTCCTAGGATAGACATAAGCAAAGTGTTACAGCAAGAACAGGTCACATCTGACTGGGAATGGAAATGTTTAATAAAGAGGCATGGGAGAAAGTATTAAAAAGCAAGATTACCATAGAAGAAATGTGTAGAAACACCGTCTCTATTAAAAATACAAAATTAACCAGGCGTGGTGGTGTGCACCTGTAATCCCAGCTACTCGGGAGGCTGAGGCAGGAGAATTGCTTGACCCCAGGAGGCAGAGGTTGTGGTGAGCTGAGATCATGCCATTACACTCCAGCCTAGGAAACAGGAGTGAAACTCCGTCTCAAGTAAAATAAAAAAAAGAATAGCAGTGATATGAAGCAGAGGACTCCATTGCACTTTGAAAGATAACCTTCAAGGCAAATTGGAAACCTTCTACATATTTCTCTTTCTGTTTATGTGTACGAAAAGTAGCTTATCTTAACCTTTATCACTTACACTTAAATGTAATGTTGTATCTATATTCCAGTAGCTTACCTTCATTGCCAATTTGGTGTTCATTGAGAGGGGGCTTTTATTTCTTTGGCTTTCCTTTTCTAAGGACAGCAGATTCTCATATTGCTCTTCCTATGCTGGTCGTTAGAAATATGGCTATCTCTATGAGTGAGCAGAATTCCTTATCTTTCAGGTACTGGTCAGATGTTTCCCTGTCACTAATCCTACAAAGTGTCACGTGGAGGAAAAGAGATAATGTGTTTTCTGTATGTTGAGTAGCACCTCCTTCCTGTAACATGTATTTTTCTTACCTTGTTTATATTTACCCAGACTTTTCTCGAAAGGCCTTGTTAAAACTGCAAACATTAAAAATGTTATAATCTCCCCTTTATGAATCACTTCTAGACTTCTTCTAAATTACATATAATACATCTGACAGAAGGTGCTTAGTATTTAATAGTGTTACTGATCTTACTCAGCAATACATGGAAAACTGGGCTCCTGTAAAACATGGCTCAATTGCAAAGTTTAATGTGAAAATCAACTTCCATTTTAGGATATGATAGAGGAGCTTAGTGTACACTAATGCACCCACTGAGAAAACACAGGAAAAACTGTGTGAGATACACAAAATATCTATTCCAGTGCATCAGTGGTTTGTTTCCTGAAACAACCAGGAAGAAGGAGCGCAAGATTCTGAAGATTCTGGGGAACAGACAGCTGTGGAGAGACCAGCTCGGAATCTGCAGCTGCTTTTACCCATGGGTAAATTTACCAATTTTGGATTCTAGAATCTAAGAATTGCCTGGACAGAGGGCTACTGGGACAGGGGGACACCAGGAGAGTTTCTGGTGGTCTTACAGTACTGGGGCTAGAAAATTAGAGATTCGAAGAGCTAATCTTTAGTCAAAAGGAATTAGTGAAGCATTAGAGTTGGCACAAGAAATTTCCCCCATGATATTTGCTGAATTCTGAAGCTGCATGAGATGGAAAAATAAGAAACTAAGAACAAAGCCCCAGAAAAGAAGGTCTGAGTTTCTGATCCAGGACAATAATAATAAAGTTAAGAACTAGCCAGGAGAGACTCCAGTGTACAGTACAGGTTTCCATGTGGAAGCCTTAGAGAGCCACACTCTGGAGGGGTAAATGGAGTTCTTACTTGGTGTGAATAAAACTTAGTCCCTGGTTGTAATTGTTATCAGTCTTTATTTTATCTATCCAGAAAGGAAAGATGAAACTTCCCTGGAGAAGATTATGTGATCTGGAACCTCTTTGATTTTTTTTTAAACATATAATGTCCAGAATTCACTTTAAAAAATGACTTAACATGACAAGAAAAAGGTGATAACATAAAGAATCTGTAGATAAAAGCGATCTCTATATGACTTGGTGATGGGATTTAGCAGACAAGGACTTTGAACAAATTATAATTAATATGTTTAATGAAATAGAAGAAAGGATAAAATATACTAAGATACTAAAAAGGGCAAGGATTGAAATTAAGAACTCAGCATATGGACTTGACAAAAGATTATATGTGTGAGATTAAAAGCATAAGGAAATCCAAAGCAAGGCCAATTCAATACTGAAGAACAGAGCTTACAAAAAACAGTGTAAGATACAGAAAAGAGTATGAAATAATACATGTGGAACATAGTGAAAATGTCCAAGAAACATGTAATTTGAAGTCTCAGAAGGAACAGGAAGAGAGAATAAAATTGAAGCAATATTTGAAGAGATAAAAATGACTATTCCAGAAGATGAAAGGCATCAAACACAAATCATTAAGTTCTGCAAACCTTAAAAGGAAAAATACAAAGTAGGTTAAATATTCTTGGCACACTAGAATAAAACTGCTAAAAAACAAAAAACACATAGACAAAAAGAAAATTTTAAAACCAGCCAGAGAGAAAGTTTTACCTTCAAAGCATCAAAACTGATTGATGACTTCTCAACAGTAATAATGGAAAACAAAATTCAATAGTATGACAGAGCTAAAAGTGCTGAAAGATTATAACTGCTGATCAAAAACTGTACTCCCCTAAGTCCTTCAGAATTTTTAAGGGATATAAAGACCTTTCAGGAGTACAAAAACTGACACTAAGATAATCTGTTGTCAATAGACAAGCAGATCAAGAATACTGAGTTCTTCAGAGAGAAAGAAAATGATCAAAGAGAAAAATACCATTAAGTTATAAAAAGCAAGAGAAAGAATAAAAATATTTGATACATATATTTACAATTGAATATTGTCTGTACAAGGCAATAATGCTGAGTCTTAACAGAGTTTAAACTATATGAAGAATTAAAAGGCAAATAAGAATAAGTTTAAAAGCAAACAGGGATAAATTGAATCTAAGAGTTATTAGATCCTAGCATTATCAGGGAAGTATTAAAAGTAATAATCTATATTAACTTAAAATAAGGCAGAAATGTGAACTGTAATCTCTAAGGTAGTTACTGAAGGAGAGTTAAAAAATGAATATCTAACAAGTTAACAGTTGAAACAAAATAGTAAACTGGTTAATAAAAAAGTGGACAAGAAAGAAGAAGAAAAAAAAAGTGTGTCAGATAGAAAAAAAAAAAGAAAAGAAAGAGGGACGATTTAAACCCAAGGATGTCAATAATTACAATAAATGTAAGTGAATAAAATATTCCAAGTAAAGGACTAAGATTTTCAGACTAGAGGAAAACAAAGAATAACAAAACAAACAAAAAATCTGTGTTTCTTTTACAAGAGATATATTTAAATATTAGGACACAGGTCAAAGTATGAAAAAAATAGTTGTTTTAGTTCTACTAGGACAGGAAACATTACAAGAGATAATGAAGGACTTTTCATAATAATAAAGGATTCAATCCACCAGGAAATACAAAATTTCTAAATTTGTATGTATTCAAAGACCAAAATTCAAAATGAATACATCAGAAATCACCAAAAGAATAAACTGACCAAATTATAATTACAGAGGAATTTTAACACAGTTGTCTAAATAGGTGACAGAGCAAGCAAATCAAACTTTGGTAAGATCATAAAAATCTGAACAACACAATTAACAACTTGGTCTAATTAACATATCTAAAAGGAGAATTCATATTATATTCAAGTGTCCATGAAGTATTTACCAAATTCAACAGTATTATGGAGCATTAAAAATGTCTCAACAGGCTGGGCACAGTGACTCATGCCTGTAATGCCAGCACATGGGAGGTGAGATGGGGGGATCACTTGAGCCCAGGAGTTGGAGAACAGCCAAAGCAACATGATGAAACTTCATTTCTACAAAAAAGTAAAAAATTAGTCAGGTGTGGTGGCGTGCTACTCAGGAGGTTGAAGTAGGAAGATCTCTTGAGCTTGGGAGGTCGAATCTGCATTAAGCTGTGTTCATGCCACTGCATGGCAGCCTGGAGCCTGGGTGACAGAGCAAGATCTTGTGCCAAAAAAAGAAGTCTCAAGAAATTTGACAAAAATGATATAATTTATATATAACTGGATTTGACTTGCTATAATGTGAAGAAAATAGTTACAGATTACAACTCTTTGATGAGACCAAGATAATCTTGAGACCAAAACCTGGTAAAGACATTACAAGGAAATTACAAGCCAATTTATCTCTTGGAAAACAGATGCAAAATTCCCAAATTGCATATTAGTATGTCAAATCCAGTTATGTATAAACATAATAATAATAAATAAATAATATATAAATAAAAAGAATTACAGGCTTCAGGCAGGGCTTGATCAAGTGGCTCAAGTTTTGTGAGTCTCTCTACCTTCTGTAGTGTCACCTTCATCCAAAGGCTAGCTCTCATGTTGTGAAAAGATGGTTGTCAAATGCCTCAGTAGCTACACGCTTTTTTAGCCAGAGAATAACAGAGAGAGAGAAAGGGAGACGGGGGGGGGAAGAGGGAGAGAGAGAGAGAAATGGAGGGAGGAAGAGGGGGAGAGAGAAAGAGAAAAGGAGGAGGAGGAGGAGAAGGAAGAAGAAGAAAAGAAGGAGGATGAGGAAGAAGAAGAAGGAGAAGAAGAAGAAGGAGGAGGAGGAGGAGGAGGAGGAGGAGGAGGAGGAGGAAGGAGAAGAAGGAGAAAGAGATACTGAGATTGTTACAGCATTCCAAGAAAGTAACCTGAGTTTTACTCTAATCTGTTGTGAATCACATCTTCATCTCTTAGTTTACTTATCAAGCCCAGCAGCATAGATTGAAGTGATTAATTTACTTTTATCCTATGTTCTATCTCTTGAATCTGGGGGTAAAAAAGGTCCCATATCTATATGGACCCCCTAAAGAGACATGAGTTGTTGGGAAGAGGGTAATGCAGAGGTTCCCAAACTTACTCTGTTCCCAGTTCCCTTAGTGCCTCAATGATTTTTTCATAGGGCCCATGAATCAAAAGAAACATCAAAAAGGTCCTTTTTTCTTTCTTTTATTATGTAGCCACATTCAAACAACTCAATAATAATAGTTCATGCAGTGTCCAATTAATGTCACAATGCTTCTCTTGAAATGTATAAATATTCTACTGTCCTCTGAATCCTCTGTGGTGCCCCAGGCCACTTCAGTGCACAATTTGGGAAGTGTAAAGGTAATGGCTGATGGGGAGGCAGCCACACATATCCACAGACTTCCCAAGTCAACAATCATGAAAAAAAATTAAACCAATTTTTCAGGAAGAAAAGATACAAACTTTAATAAAGGAGAAACTAGGAAAGCATAGTGGAGACACCATTAGTCAATATTACATTCTGAACATCCATAAACTCTAACAAGACCATAGAATGTGGAAGAAGAATGGGGCTCAAGAAAGGGGCAGAAAAAAGATGATAAGCACTCAACCTTGCTTGCTACCCCTTGAGCCAAGAGGTTTGAAAGATGCTGAGAGCTCCTGTACTTGTATTTGAAACTCCAAGTCCTTGATTCTTTTCTCCACTGGCTCCTATGCAGATCGGAGCTGCGAATCAGGCTAACTAAACCACTTTGTAGATTTGTGTTCTAGTCAAAGAACTAGATTAATAGCAAATAAGGATATTAAAATGGCAAAACTAGAGAGACAAAAATAAGAGTATTTAATATCTTCTATTTTAAAGGTTATGGTTGTTAATACTAAAATTTAAAACATACCTATAGCTAACTAGGGTAATCCTGATTTCAATGGATCTTTCTGTTACTTGCTAATACTGTTTCTTAACTATCCACAAACCTGTCCCCTGTGTTTCTAGGTGTTCTCAAAGGCTGTCTTACATGAGCTCACTAAGAAATCTGGTTACTTTTCACCAAGAAAGTCAGAGTAGAAGAAGAGAATTCACCATCATTAATGGTTTTGATCCCATTTTGTTGTGTGTGCTCCTGCACTGGTTATCACCACATCCGGTAGGCACTGTTGTGTCCCCTGGGCATATCCAGGCCAGGTCTGCCATGCACATAATGCAGCACCACATTATATGTACACAGCTGAACACTACCATCTGTTCAGTCAGGTACCATTTCATCTACAGAATACAGTTGCATCATTTACCATGAGATGAGATACAGAATGCCTTTTTCCCATTATGTACTACAGTATCATTGAAAGGAACCAAATAGCACTTTTTGTGTCCCAATATTTTATGATGATGTTAGTGAAATGGTTTAAATTGGTTGGGGTCCAATCAGGAGACAACACCTGTTCCAGTTGTTTGAGCAAAGAGAATTTAACATAAAGGATTGCTGCTACGGTTGGAATGTCTGTTTCCCCTCAAGAGTTACTTATTGAAACTTCCTCACCAACGTGATGGTATTAGGAGGTGGGGCCATTGGGAGATGATTCAGTCATCAGGGCAGAGCCCTTATGCATGGCATTAATGCCCTTTTATAAAAGAAGCCCCAGAGAGCTGCTGCGTTCCTTCTGTCATGTGAAACACAGTGAGAAGTTGACATCTGCGAACCAGAAGGCAGGCCCTACACAGACAATGAATCTGCTGATGCCTTGATCATGGACTTCTCAGCCTCCAGAATTATGAAAAATAAATGTCTGTTGTTTGTTCGTAAGTTATCTAGTTTATGGTATTTTATTACAGCAGCCTTCCAGTTTCCCTATAGTGGCTCCCTCCCCATACTGGCAGAGTCTAGTAGGAAGCCAGCTGGCAAAGCAGAACTGAGGTCTGCAGGGTCCTGGCTACAGCATCACAAAGCAGAGGCTATAGCCTGTGTTTGTGTTTTTTTTTTTTTTTTTTTTTTTTTTTCAGTGTAGACAGTCTTTTTTTATTTATTTTTTTTTTTCAGTGTAGACAGTCTTTATTGGCAGGTGTTAGGAGTGCAAAATAGGAACAAATCCAAACAAAACCGCAAGGCAGTTACAGGGCTCCCCTCCCCCACGTGAGAGCCCTGTAACCAAGCCAGTGGGGCAGGAATGTTGACTTGACTGTGGCAAATTTAGGCTCAGCACCCTCCAAAGAACAAGCTCCCAGGCAGGAGGGCTTCTTGCAATGCAAGGGGGAAAGGAGTGACTCCCTAGAAGGGCCTGGGCTGTGACCCACCCTGGGCTGCTTGGCTCCTGTGCACTGCCACCTCAACCCTTCAAGAGGAAGGCTTCACAGCTTAGGGTATCTATTTCAGAGAAACAGGCTAAACCCAGCTCTCCCCAAACCCAGGTAGCTGCCTCATGTCTCAGTTTCCCTCCCCCTAGTGATTACCCAAGTTGGACCATCAGGCCCGGTGGTGGCCCAGCCTAACCCAAAGAGACAAGTCCCTATAACATACCATATATCAGTCAGTGTGTGGGCTGCAGGCCCTCCAAAGCTGCCGGGATCACCACAGGCCGGCCCTAGTCAAAAAGACCCTTGTGGGCCATGGGAATCAATCTGAGGTGCTGGGGATTAAGGCTACCACCCCAAACTTGCTTTGTCTCCTGAAGGCAATTGACCTCCAAGACAAATGGCTCCTGCACCCCACTGTCATGCTGGGTCCAAAAGTGTGATGCAATAACCAAAGTGTCCTCCAGCTGAGAACCCCAGCCTAGCCTTAAGCCCACAGCGGCCTCGTGCTCGGGGAAGTCTAGTTTGTTCAATAGAAGGCCCAACCCTGCAGTGCTGGGTCACCTGGCACAGGCTGCCTGTCCCTGGTCATGTCCTCCACACACTCTTGGAGGCCCCACCCCACCCCGTGAGACCTAGTCCTTCCCTTCTGGCCAGGGTCTGAGTCAGTTACAAGGCAGCCAGGTGGGATAGGCACGAGCCAGGAGAGGCTGCACAGGGGTCACGTAGTAATTGACAGTGGCTGGCACGAGCCTGTCGGTGCCTGGCAGGCGCCAGGCCAGGGCGGCAGTGGCAGCGGGGCCCTGCTCAGCCAGTGCCTGCAGCGCCAGTGCAGCAATGAGGCCCAGCGTCTGGCTGCGCTCATGGTTCATGAGGCACACGGTACTCTCGTTGACCACCCGGTGTAGTGTCACCAGACAGGAGTAGCGGCGGGCGGCATCAGCTCCACCGAAGTGGGCCTCCAGGTAGCGCTCCAGGGTGCGCCGCTGCTCCACCAGGTCCGGAAAGTCGATGAAGAAGCGGGAGCACATGTAGCTTTGCAGGGCGCGCACGTCGGTGCTGGGCCGGGCCGAAAGCCCCGCACCAGGAGGTGGCAGTACTTGAGGAGACCACCACCTCGGATCTCCTCGGGACTGCGCGTCGCGATCAGTACTGTCCCCCTCCCTCGATCTCGGGGGAGGCCGAGAACCGCAGGGATTGGCCGAGAAATCTCCTTTACAGACAATAGGCGAAGAACAAACCGCCCCCGCGCGTGCTCACTAGGAGCAGCGCGCGCCCCGGAATCGCCGGAGCCGCCTTCGCCTTAGGCCTCCGCTCCCCAAGCGACTGCCCAAACTAAGCTTTGGTGGCTGGATACGGGAGCGCTCTGGGGACAAATATCCTCCTCCCTCCATTGTGGTCTGCGTTCCTCCGGACCCTGAGCAACTCTTGGGCGGGAAGTATTAGCGTCTCTGTTGCGCTGCAGCGGGGGAGGAAGGTGGAGGCCGATCCCAGGGCGGACTCTGGCGAGACCGAGAGAGACGCCGGCGCTGCCTGGATGTTGCGATGGCTGATGGGGGGAGGCAGAGAACCGCAGAGACTGGCCGAGAAATCTCCTTTACAGACAATAGGTTGAAGAACAAACCTAGAGCCCCTACACTGAGTTGCTTGTACTGAAAGCTCACCATGAGATTGTACGGTTTCTGGTACAGTTAGATGGCTACAGATTTGCATCTGCTGGTGATGATGGAACTATAGTTGTGTGGAATGCCCAGACAGGTGAAAAACTTCTAGAACTGAATGGACACACTCAAAAGATAACAGCTATTATTTCATTTCCTTCCTTGGAATCTTGTGAAGAAAAACAACTCATCTTGACAGCCTCTGCTGATAGAACAGTTATTGTGTGGGACAGTGATAACGGCAGACAAGTTCAGAGAATATCTTGCTTCCAGTCTACTGTAAAGTGTTTGACTGTTCTTCAGAGAGTAGATGTTTGGCTTTCTGGTGGGAATGACCTGTGTGTGTGTGTGTGTGGAACCGAAAATTAGATCTCCTGTGTAAGACTAGCCACCTTTCTGATACAGGTATTAGTGCTTTGGTTGAAATACCTAAGAACTGTGTTGTGGCAGCAGTTGGCAAAGAACTGATAATTTTTAGGTTGGTAGCACCCACAGAAGGATCACTAGAATGGGATATTCTTGAAGTTGAGCGCCTCCTTGATCACCAGGACAATATTCTCTCATTGATTAATGTCAATGATTTGAGTTTTGTCACTGGCTCCCACATTGGAGAGCTGATCATCTGGGACGCCCTGGACTGGACCGTGCAGGCCTACGAACGCAACTTCTGGGACCCATCTCCACAACTGGACACCCAACAGGAAATAAAACTCTGTCAGAAATCAAATGACATTTCTATTCATCATTTCACATGTGATGAAGAGAATGTATTTGCTGCAGTTGGAAGGGGTTTATACATGTATAACCTTCAAATGAAGCGTGTGATTGCCTGCCAGAAAACTGCACATGACTCCAATGTCCTGCACATTGCCAAACTTCCAAACAGGCAGTTGTTCTCATGCTCAGAAGATGGCAGTGTACGTATTTGGGAGTTACGAGAAAAACAGCAGCTTGCAGCTGAGCCTGTACCAACAGGTTTTTTAAACATGGGGGATTTGGAAGAGTCAACAAACAAGCCAGCCAACCTGTTAAAAAGCAGCAAGAAAATGCTATTTCATGTTCACTGGAGCTTACTGGAGATTTGATTGGACACTCATCATCTGTGGAGGTGTTTCTATACTTTGAACATCATGGACTGGTGACATGCTCTGCTGATCATCTCATTATTTTGTGGAAAAATGGAGAGCGAGAATCTGGATTGCGCAGTTTAAGATTATTTCAAAAATTAGAGGAGAATGGTGACTTACACCTTGCTCTCTAAGGAATTAAAAGTACACACGCATGAACCTTGTACATCAAATATAGGTACTACTCTGAAAACCATTAACATATTCATCATTTAAATTTGTAAATTTTGTCCATAAAATCTTACGTTTAACTTTTTTGTGGACGTATCAACCAGGAACATGTTGTTTCTCGGGTCCTAGTACATCCTCCAAAGAATATGCCACAAGTTTTCCATTTGACTTTGATCTGCTGTTGAAGTGGTGAGTGCTGTGTTTTGAGCTTATTTTGAACCTAGACCCTTGTGAAAGGTACAAATACAGGTAACAGTATAGTTGTGGCATTTATTAAAAGTTTTATTATTTGGGTTCAAAAAAAAAAAAAAACCTAATTGATACTCATTTGTATGTCTGGTTTCCCAAAGAAGAAAACCAAATTAGAGAACTGGCATTTCCAGCTTCAAGAAGCAAAACATAACCCCAAAATATAATGGTAGCAGGGAGAGGGGGAGGGAAAGATGCATTCACTCTATGTCAAAATGAATCTCTTGCTCTCAACAGGAGATAATCCAGTGACGCCCTGAGCACCAATCACGAGACCTGCTCATTCCGATCCTCCGGAATTGTTTACGGTACTTCCTGCCTCCAAGTTTTTTTTTCTTTTTTTCAACATAAGCCTTTTTAATTTGAAGTGTAGACTTAATCCTCACATGTTAGAAAACTCCATCTTTTTTATCTCTAAGTCCTATATCAAACCTTTATATTAGAGATATAAATAAGTCTCATACAAAGTTCACGTGAAGCTATTGACCTTTCTGAGAGGCATTTTCAGAATTCCTCACTGTTTACACAGCCCCGCTCCTGGTGCCGGTGCCAGTGCGTGCCGGCCCCTGGTATGGCCCGTCAGCTCGCTGTCCTGATGAGCTTCATGTTTCCTTTGCAGAAAAGCAAGTCCCTACCACCAGTGACAGTATTTCAGCTGCTCTCTGGACCGCTCCTCTTTGCTGGCCCAGGTGGCATGATGGTCCCATGTCCCTGGCAGGTCTTAGCCGGCACAATCTGCGCTGCAGCCGGCCGGCTCTAGGCCAGCATCTCTTCTTTCGAGTCTCTGCCTGCTCCTCTGAGCAGGTGCAAGCTGTCCTCTTCAGGTGCTTCTGCCTCCTCCTCCTCACTTCCCAGCGGCTCCAGGGGGCGTTTTGTGCCACGATGCTGGGAAACTGCTAGTGCGTACTGCATGTTATAGCGGTTCCAGCCACAGAGTTTTGACAGGTCGTCCAGGTGCCGCTGGATCCTCTTCTGGAGGAACTGAATCACAGGCAGCAGGGTCCCGGCTCTGGACTTCAGCTTCTGTCCATGCAACATGAGCAGTTTCTGAGTCCAGAGGAGGTAGAATTCCACGTGGCGAGACACTTCAAAGGAGGAAGCTAAGAACTCAAGCACTTTCTCCACATATAATTCAGGAAGGGAGGAGCTGACCACTTCAATCTCGTCCCTAGGCACCGCCTCCAGGGCCTCCTGCACCAGCTTGCTCTCGTTGAGCCGGAGGGCCATGAGGATGGCCTGGGTGAAGTCCTGCCAGCGCAGCGCCTCTCGCACCCGCCTGGGGGTGACGCTGGTGTCCAGCTCGAATGGGTCGAAGAGCACGCGCGTGTCCAGGGAGTAGATGAGGAGCCCCTCCGTGGTGGCGGCCGCCCAGCAGCGCCCAGTGGGAGAGAAGTGAACTGAGGTCACCCTGATCTCAGGTTTGAAGTGCTGAGAACTCATGTCACCTTTCTTGACGCTTGGCAGTGGTATCGCCACTCCATCCTCCTGCCCAGCATCTTGATCAATTAGTGCCAGGTTGCCAAACTCTGTCATTTTTCTTCAGTTCAAAAATTCCTCCATGGCGTGCAGAGACAGGTTACAAGAGATCTCGAACCTCTTCATGAGAATCTGCTCGCAGACGTGGTAGATGCACACAAACTTGTACATGCCTCCCGCGAGGATGCTCTGACCGTCTGCGGAGTAGCACAGGATGCTGAAGGCTTTCCCCTTGGCTGAGTGCTTGGCTGTAATCTTGTCCAGCTCCATCCTGCCCATCTTCAGGTCGTGCCTGCCCTCGATGGAGCCCGTCTGCACTGCATTCTCGGGGTCCCAGAAGGTGATCTGTGAGTTCAGCATGGCCACAGCCAGCTCCGCACCATCAGGGAGAAAGGTCACAGCCAAGGTGTCAGAGGTCAGGGCCAGTGTCTCCTTGGTCCTCCAGCTGTCAAACATGTCCCACAGCCGCACCGTCTTGTCCCAGGAGGCACTGGCCAGGATGGACTTCATTGGGTTAAAACACAGACCACTGATGGGCCCCTCGTGTCCGGACAAAACATCAAGGAGCCTGCCTGTCTGCATGGACCACACAAAGATCTCAAACAAGTCTTGCGCCCCCGCAGAGACGATCTCCCCACTCGCATCCACCGCCACACAGGAGAACTGGGTGGGGCGTGGGGAGGTGAAGGTGCGGAAGTTTCGGTACCTGTGAAGGTCAAAGGCTCGCACGGTCCCGTCCATGGATGAGGTCACCACGACATAGCCGGTGGCAGTAAAGGTCACACCAGTCACCCCGCTGGAGTGCTCCATGAAAGTGACAAAGCAGAAGCCACTGAGGGTGTTCCACACTTTGACCTTGCTGTCGTCCCCGCCGGTCACGATGTACTGTCCATCAGGCGAGTAGGCCAGGGCCACCATGCTGTTGAAGTGGCCCTGCTGCTTGAGCACGTAGGACTCGCTCTGCCACTCCCACACCAGCAGCTGGCCCAGACGTGAACAGCCAAAGGCGATCCAGTCCCCAGAGCTGTTGATGGCCACTGAGGCGATGCTTTGATCTGAGATGCTCAGCGAGTGGATGAGGTTGAATTCCAGCAGCTCATGAAGATGGAAGATTCCAGAAGCAAAGCCAGTGACCAAGAGATGAGACTTCTTGTGAAATGCAGCAGCTGTTAGATTGTTAAAATCTCCTTCTTTATTGAAGAAATACTTGGCCAGCCGCCAGTACTTCACTTTTCCTGTCTTTTCCTCTTCGGCCGGAGCAGCTTTTCCCCAGATGGTGGTGTCTCTGTCCTGGTACAGGACAGGGAAGCTGAGGAAGAGGAGGCAGACTATGTCGGGGCCACTGTAAAGATTATCACTAACGTTATCAACACCGTGAGGAACGCCAGACAAAACGTCCGTGCATTTCAGAAAGTCAGAGCCAACCCACACTTGGCCAATGCCACCAAGTGTCTTCTGACCACTGGCAGAGTCTCCTCCCGGACCACCGCACAGGCGCAAAAGGCCTTTGCAGGGACAACGTTGGCAATGACCAAAAGTGCTCGCATGCTGGGAGGTACGATGGCCGCCTTCTCCCTTGGTTTTGACTTGGCCGCTTTCTCAAAAGAATGGAAGCACCTGAAGGAAGGAGCCAGGACAAAGTTTGCAGAAGAGTTGAGAGCCAAGGCCTCGGAGCTGGAGAGGAACCTCACAGAACTCACCCAGCGCTACCAGAGCTTGCAGCAGAAAGTGACCTAGAAGCTCCCTTCCTGGCTTCCAGTCTTCTTATCATCACTTCAAGTTGTCCGGCCTTTCCAGACTGAACCAATGTACTTCTTCCATATATTGATTGATGCCTTATGTCTCCCTAAAATGTATAAAACCAAACTATGCCCCGACCACCTTGGCCACATGTCGTCAGGACTTCCTGAGGCAGTGTCACAGGTGTGTCCCCAACCTTGGCAAAATAAACTTTCTAAATTAAAAAAAAAAATGCCACTGATTGGCATTTTTTTTTTCCCCACAGGCAAACAGAAAACAGGATGGTTTAATTTGTGGAGTCAAGAGTTCTTTGTTCTTAGTTACCGCACTCAACATGCAAATTATATTCACCTCGGTACAGAAATGGCACCCTGTCACTCCCCTGGGATCTTTAATCCAGACAGAATTATTCTTGGGCATCCTTCTCTATGTTTCTACCAACAACTACTGTCTCTCCCTTCTTACAGCAATATGTAAATTCTATTTTGTTCCAAGCAACTGGGAAATGAGGTCTTTCATCCAAAGGAGTAGCCATTTCCAGTATAGCACCACTGATCTGTCAATGGATTTGATAGATTTGATATACTGACATCCAGATCAAGATTTTCCATTATTTATAACCTGTCTCTGATGATCCCAAAGGCACTTTAGAACCTGGCAGTGCCTCAGGGTCACTGATTTTCACTGGACAGAATTAAGGGATATAGAAGGTCTGCTGAATCTGTCCCAGCTCTGGATATTCACTCTAAAAAGAGTTTATTTGAATACGGTTTTGACATATTTGCTCTCTATGTCTATGTAGGCTCAAAATGAACAATATAAGGAGACTCATTTTGTTCATCCATAGTTTCTAAATCTTTGGTAGTAGAAATGATTGACTCGTGTAAAGAAAGTTAACAATACTAAAAAAAAAAAAAAAAAAAGTAAATTTTTTTTTTTTTTTCCTGAGAGGGAAATCTTTATTATTTTCTGTATAAAAAATGTCCATCAGATGAAGGTTAAAGGGGTTGGGAGCAGATGCTTATGTGGGAACAGCGAGGTGGCAGCCCCAGCAGCCTTTCAGCCCTCTCTCGTACAGGCCTTGCTCAGAGTCCCAGGCGATCCACAGGTCTGGCATGAACAGAGAGAGGGGTCAGAGGTGGAAGCCTCAGCAGGAGAGGAGAGGAGGATCAGCAGAAGTTATGAGAAGGCCAGAATCCAGGGTCAGGCCTGGTCGAAGTTGAGTTTCTTAGCTGGAGGAGCCTCTCCTAGCCCTTCAATATCCACCAGGTCACTGTTGGCGTCGGAGTCGTTCAGAGCACTGAGTGTCACATCAGCCTTCTGTTTCTTTATGGGGGGGACCCCTGGCCTCAGGGACACTGGAGCTGCTGGGAGGAGGAGCAGCTGGAGGTGACAAGACACCAGATGCCACCTTCTTGGGCCCTTTCTTGGGTGACTCAGCTGGAAGGGGGATGCCAGAGTCTTCATATACCTTGCGTTTCACAGTGGCCTTTATCTGAGCTACTGTCCATTCCTTGATGACACAGCTGATGTGATTAAGATCGTCCCTAAATCACTTTCAAAAAGGGAGGCCCAAAGGAGCTATGAAGGAGATGCTCCCCCACATGTTTCAAGGAGATCCATGCAGTGCAAGAATGCCCCACCACACCTGGGTCTCTTTCTTTGCCCCTGAGGTCCCTTCAAGGCCTCCCCCATCCAGTTCAAAGCCCCATGTGCCTTGTCCAGGAACTGCTTGGGGCCAGCAGAGGGCGCCACCACCACCCAACAGCTGGGTCCCCACCCAGCCCCTCTCCACTCCCTGCTCCATACTCACTTGCCATTGCCAGGAGATGGGGGCCCCACCCAGCTCCCTGCTTTCACAGCAGAGGAGCTGGATTAGCAGACGGGGCCCCTCCGAATCCCACCAGGCCCAGCCTTGCTTTGTCTGGCCTCACATGTCTCCGATTTTCTAAGGACCAAAAAAAAAAAAAAAAAAAAAAAAAAAAAAAACAACAAAAACCAAAAAAAACCCCCACAAAGCCATAAAACTAAAAAAAATTTCAGAGAATTACTATTTACTTTATTAACTTACGGATTTATTATATAAATATATATTCACCTAGCAACATATCTCTGCTGTCTCTCCTGCTCTCGCAATGAAGACACAGCCTATCCCCTCCCTGATGCTCCTCTGGGTCTGCATTGGGCATGGGGCTCTGGGGACCCTCCGGAGGTGGAGGTAGGCTGCTGGCGTGGCTGCCTGGTGGTTGATGGTTTTGCTCCCCCTACCTTTTTTTTTTTT
Organism: Sapajus apella; assembly: GCF_009761245.1. NCBI lineage: Eukaryota > Metazoa > Chordata > Mammalia > Primates > Cebidae > Sapajus > Sapajus apella. Next base: position 22,014 of record NW_022437291.1, read on the forward strand.
TTTTTTGAGTTTTTTCTGATGACTGTTTTTTTTCCTCGGTTTCTGGATAAACCACCCTCTGGGGACAGGATAATAAAACATGTAATATTTTTCAGAAAAAAAAAATGTCAGAATGTCATTTTTGGTTGGATCCAAGATGGCCGTTTAGGAACAGCTCAGGATTGCAGCTCCCAGTGAAAGCGCAGAGGGTGAGTGGACGCCGCGTTTTTATTGCCCACAGACTAGGAAATTCCCGGGCAGAGGTGTGCCACGGTCGCCAGCGCAGCTGTTGTGGCCAGCGCGGCTGTTTCGGCCAGCGCCAGCCAGCGCCGCTGCTTTGCCCCGTGCGGCTGCTTTGTCGGCGCCCCGGAGCCGCGGTTCTCC